>NC_088886.1:150800597-150950597 GCF_037157495.1 Lathamus discolor
TTGCCATCAACTTCAGTGGAAGAAGAATTTATCCCTCGGACCTGGGCTGCACAAAACCACCTTACATGCACAGGGAGGTTTAGGTTAGACATAAGGAACCAGTTCTTCCCTGTGAGGATGCTGAGGCGCTGGCACAGGGTGCTCAGAGAAGCTGTGGCTGCCCCATCCCTGGCAGTGCTCAAGGCCAGGTTGGACCCAGGGGCTTGGAGCAAGCTGCTCCAGTGGAAGGGGTCCCTGCCCGTGGCAGGGGTTGGAGCTGGAGGAGCTTTAAGGTCCCTTCCAGCACAAACCAGGCTGGGATGCTGGGATACTGGGATCCTGTTCACATCAGAAAAATGACCAGGTAAGGGTTCCCTGCTCTAAGCCCCCAGGAGTGTCACTGGAAGGACCACAAGGGCCCCTGGCCATGAGGAAGGTGTGATAGGTGACAGCAGGGTCCCACAGAGAGAACCTCTGCAGGGAGCCCCAGTCACCCCAAGGTACCAGGGCCAAAGGTGAGGCATGAGTGGATGTTTAAGAAAGGTCGTGGCATTAACAACCTGCAGGAAACATTCACAGCAATACCTGCCATAAGCAGCTTTTACCGGTAGAAGCAGGAGGAAGGAGGGAATAAAAGATCAACCCAGACATTTAAATGCACTTCCACCCAATACGAAGCCGTTTGTCACAGCCGAGATCCAGGGACACACCGACTGCACAGATACTTTTATTAAAAACCCTCCCAAATTTGTGAGAACTAATGTTAAAATACCTGTTCACAAAAGGAAATGCATGTTTTCGAGCCATTGTGCAGCACCAGACAGCTGTTAAAAGTCTGGAGAGAATGTAGTTCTCTTGTGTTATTTAATATCGTGTCCAAAGATGCCTTCAGTGAGCTGAACAGGTTTCTTTCTCCCCCTCCCAACCCTGCAAACTGAAGCTTGGGAGTAAAAGCTCTTCTTTATGCAAAATGTGTATGTATATAAAACTCTTAGGTATAGTATTAACATATTTAAATTATCATAAAAATAAATGGTGCACCAAACCCTTCCTCGGCTTTTCTTTTTTTTTTTTTTTTCCCTTAAAAAATAGTTATGGATATTATTCTCAGGGAAATGTCTTATGTGTGGGCATGCTAAGAATTCATGATTTCATTGCACAGCAGAGAATATGCGATTTTTATGTGTGATTCACAAAGAAAATTAGGTGTGAAAGTGGGATAAGTACGGGGATGTACAGTAGATAGCTACCTCCAAGGCAAGATTTACATACAGATATTTGTATTGTGTTATGGAACCTACTTATTGTAACCATAAAAATTATTTGTACATCGATTTCCATGGAGTCAAATTTTAAACACGTAAAAGGTAGTTAATTCTTCCAAATGAGTTTTGAAACAAAATACCAAGGGGGCAAGATGCAGCAGAGACCATAGAAACAGCCTCAGCACATGATGCAGCAAATGGTAAGCAGAAACTTACAGCAAATGGAAACCAGAAACCTCCATTAAGAGCACTACATAATGTAGAATCAATGTAATCAGACATCACCGCCTGAAAAAAAGAGAAGTATTTTACATATTGCTATCCAATCTCTAGAAATGATTTTGCTGTAAGAGAAAGCAGAAAGCACGGAATAACAAAACAAGATGAAATGCTCAAAGCTCAATCGCTGCACGTTTTTATCCGCGTCTTGGAAAGGTGCAAGAAATCCGGTGGAAGTTATTCAAATTTAGAGAAAAATGGGATCTGCAAAATATTAACTGTAACAGCATCCTAATGAAATAAAGGTCTCTGTCTTTGCCATCTTCTCACAGTTTTTCCCATATTGATAATTATTAATAATCACACTGGGCTCTCATGGCGTACCTGACACTCTCAGGCAGCAAATCATTTTAAATGGAGTGCAAAACAGGGAAACTGAGGGCTGGTTGGATTAACTATTTTGCCCAAGGTCACAAGCAGGTCGATTTACGGGTAGGAGCAGAAATTAGACTCCATCACTTGAACAACACTGTCAAACACCAGCAGACACATTGCAAAGCAGGAGCATGAATGGTCCCGGCTGATGCACCCCAAAACCCTGCCTGGAGCCCTTCACTCTGGAGGAGTTACAGAAAACATGGATTCCTGGTTTAGATCCAAGCCCACAAACACACAGGCTTACCTGACTAAGGTCCCAGCCATCCCATGGACAACAGCTCTTACCAAAACCTGGTTTTAAAATGGCACTATTCAGTTCATATTATGCTCTCACCTGGTCTGAAATATCTGGATTTGGTTTTGGCTGGTGTCAAGATGAGGCAGAACAGCACCTTGGCTCCAGCCTGGATCATCCCTAAAGATGGGATAAAATAGATGGTAGAAATCTGAACTTCAAGTAATATTTTCCCTTAAACCCAGAGCAAAGTCCTGCCCGAAATGAGCTCTGGGCTGAACACCAACTTCTTCAGCTTCCCACAACCTGTTTGTGCAATTTCCCATCCAATTGACACGAGTGGCAGAGGATCACCCTGCCTGCTCCCAACTGACTCCTAGACCCTGAACTTCAATGGTTGACAAGAGTGCTAAGAAGGAATCTTTCCCCCTCTTTTAAGCAATAGCAGGAATACCTTTTCCTGTGCCCCAGCTCAGCAGCACACACACCTTCACCTCCATGAAGACATGGGCATTTCCCTCTTTCTAAAGAAGAGATGATTTTTCCCTCAGAACTACCTCACACCATCGATTTCTTCCCTTACTGTGCTAATCCACTGCAGGAACAGGCCGCAGCTCTGCCTTGCTGTGGATGGATTGACCGTCCACTTCTTATTCTTAAAGCAGATTTTATGAGAAACCAGTGAGGTTCATACAAATGCTGTTTATTTTTACTGATATAATCTGTTTTTTCACTTATTCCCACCCAATGCTAAAGACCAGCGAAACAATTCAGGTGCCAGGTATCAGCTGCTGACAGCCTTGCCCCCATGATACCTCTTCCCTCTAAAGTATCTGACTACTACATTTTTGAGGAAGTTTTTAACAAGTCTACTCATAAGCATTAGCAAAAGCACTCTGCTGCATGGAATAGAATTTTACCTATTGCCTTTACCTCTCTTCTGTATGTTTGTGTTTTTGTTGGGGTTTTTAAAAGTGCAACAAATATATTTACCTTTTTATATACAATTTTATCAGGAAACCCAATAAAAAGATACTAAAGAAGCAAAGTTAGCTATTAGATAACAGTCCTTGCTGCCAAAAGCCATAATCTGACACAGATTGAGCCTGGTACAGTAGTCAATTAATGGCTCAGTGCTCATACAATAATGACCTACTAACCTGACGGTGTGTTGCTCTCACATTTTGCTATCCCCTGGGATGCTACTGTCACTGTGTTATCTATTGCCTGCTTCCCTATCAAAGAAAATAAGCAGAGCTGAAATGTATGTACGCATCAAGCTCTGTAGTTCATTGCACACCAACCCCAGCAACTGGAGGAACAATAGATTTATAAGTTTATCCTACATTAAACCAAACATGCCTGACTGCACTGTAAATTACTAAATAATAAACCAGGTGGTGTAAGATCCTGACTTGGACAGAATATAAAAATCTATCAACCTGTAAAATACAATAACCATAAACGTGCTATGTAGCTGATGGCTCAGGTAAACCATCCACCTCCAGCAACAGAGGTTTTTCTGGAGTAAATTGCAACAAAAGGTTTACTAAATTAAGGTCTTGAGCACTTTTTCATTTTATGCAACGCCATCAATAGGAGAAATATAATTGAGCTAAAACCAGTGGCAAATGTGTTTGTTTTGTTTACATTTCTTTGTCTCTAATGGAGCTATTTCATGGTAATGTGCTATGTTTCCTAGCATATTGCCACGGGCATTTAGTCTGATCTCTAAAGAGAAGATGAACTACTGCGTAAGGGCATACTTCTTCAGTATTCAAACTTAACATTCAAATTAGATTGAAGAAGTACAGGAGGTACAAAACGGAGAAAGCCGAAAGGTCAGGCCACTTGCTTCCTTTGAATGGACTAAACCTTGATTTAAAATAAACCCACAGCAACTGCGTCAGTGCGATGAAATATTTCGCATGCCGTTCTACACACCATTAGCCCGACCCCAAATGATATCTGAGATTTTTAATAAGGACTACCTTTCCTACCAAAATTAATTGCCGTGTATCACAGAAAACATCTCATCAAGACGTTCAAAAAACGATTCAATAAACTGCGACTGCAAAATCTACAATAATAATGAACTCTATTTTGGGAGCTTTTCAATAAGCAAAGCAGGTTAAATTTCTATGATTTACAAACAGTGTTTACATTCATAGAGGGACAACTAATTGCTGCATGGCTTGACATCATTACAGGGAAATGCTAGGGGATGCAGACAGTTTAATTAGGGGTGGCTTTAAGTTCACAATATGACTGGTATCATAGTGCTTTACTAATGTGCTTATATAGGATGATCATACAGTCAGATGATCACATTTTTTCTTTCCGTATGCTTTGTCTTTACAACAGAAAATAAAGGAATTTTTTGCATCCAGGCAAGCTGACACAGTATATATTTCCCTCTTGGTTTTATTCACTTGCTTTACAGACCATAAAGAAATGTTTCTTAACCTAACAAAGTGCATACTCAATTGGAGATACACATATTTTGCTGATACATGAGCAAAACACACACAGGTTGTGTGCTCAGCCTCTCCCAAGTTCTCCTATTTGATTCTAAGCACCATAAACTCCTACTGAAATTAATGGAGACTCAGCACTCCATAAGCAGAGCAGAGTTTGACTGGATTGAATCTCACCTGAAACACACAGACACGTCTAATGGGATCCAGGGATGTTCTCCCACCTTTTGAGGGGGAGGGAAATGGAAACTGCCTTGCAGGGAGCACTTCAGCAAGGCAGGTGACAATGGGAACTTCTTCAGCCTCTTCAGTGAAGCTCTTCCACTTCCCAGCAATATGTAAAGCATCACCCAAACCCACTCCCAGCACCATAGATGAGTACTTTCACCACCAATCAACCTAGTACAAGGGAAACAAGGGGGACAGGAGTGTTGAGCCATCGTAGTACTTGAATGCATGTTAAGAACAAATGACGTCAACACTACGATGTCTTGGAAGAACTGGGGCTGAAACACTGGGTAAGGAGGACACGTGACTGGAACACATTAGCATCTGGTTGGCACATGGCCGTGGGCAGACCACCATGTACTTGTCAGATCAGGCAGGCTTGGAGGTACTCAGTGTCACGACTGAATCCTTTTGTGACTCTAACCCAAGAAACTCAATGAACAATATCAGTACGAAAACACTTTATAGACAATGAAAACCATGCATCTGCTAAGGGTTAGTGTAAAGGTTGCTGTCACAGCTCAGGCTCGTCACTGAGTCTTTTCTCTCTTGATATGGTTGGGACAGATCTCCTCACCATGAAATGAAACCATGTTCAGTGGACATTTAAAAGGCAAGAAATAGATCAGAAAGCAACTTGGAACAAGTAAAAAAAAACATAGTATATTCAATTGAAAGTGTACAGGTAACTTAGATAACAAGAATACAAGTCCCTACCCACGCTGGAATTTGGCCAGGACAGTGGTGTGCCCACTGCTGCACTGAATGCTGGGGTATCTCTGCAAGCAAAGGCTTGGGGCCCCATCCCAGGGACCCAGCAGCGCCTCTGCAGTGGGTGTACACGGGTACAGGAATCAACAGCAGTCTTCTCCTTGGTGCTTGGTTGAGAAAGCCACACCACAGCTCCAAGCTAACCATGCCATGGTCTCTAACGTCTCTAACGTTGACTCCTGCTCCGCTGAACAACAACGGCATCTCACTGGGTAGGAGCATCTCTGTCTCATGTCAGCAACACCGTGCATATGCTGATAGCGTGGCAAAGACTGCCTTTATTCAACACGTCTACATTCAGGAGTTTTTAGTTTATAATCAAAACCACTGGAAAAGTTCTAGAAGGAGACTGAAAACTTTGAAATTCCGTGTAGTTGCTTGCAGTTTAGTCTTGGACATGTGGAAAAAGCTTAACCTAAGAAGGTAATGAAGGCAATGAGCTATTATTGCATGCCACAGTGCCCATGGAAAGTTTTTCTGCGCTAGTTAGAAATGGAAATATTTTTCTGGCAGTACATTTTTGATATGTAACTCCGTGTTACAATTGGCAATGGCGAAGTTGTTACGGTCTATTTATCTTTATTTAATTATTTTTATGCACCCATCACTGTAGCATCTGGATTCATTATAAAGATTAAATGTAACAATACACTAAATTAAACTGTCTATAGTGGAAAATGCAGTGTTACCGTCGCCACCCCACCCCAGCCTGTCCAACAACAACAGCAACAACAAAACCTAAGATCTTCCAACATGCAGAAGTCCAATAGCTGGAGACATGGACAAAGCCAAGCAGATGCATTTTACATGTGTGACATGAGTGCATTTTGGAGTCAGGTACCAAACAAAAGGTGTCTGAAGCATGACGGATCTACTTTTGAAGCAGCCTGCCTCCAAGAATGCATTTTTGTTTGAGCTAAAAAGCTGGGGAGATGCTGAATGCATGAAGAGGTACAGATGAGATCGTGTTTAGAAAACCAGGATTATAAATATCAAAGAATCATAGAATCCCAGACTGGTTTGGGTTGGAAGGGACCTTAAAGCTCATCCAGCTCCAACCCACTGTCATGGGCAGAGATACCTTCCACTAGAGCAGGTTGCTCCAAGCCACATCCAACCTGGCCTTTCACCATTCAGTATTCCGAAGCGGAGAGCAACCTAACAACAGTTAAAAGAGGTAGATTTGTTTTCTTGTTGTATACAACTCTATTGATCTCACATCCTACACTTTAAGAAAGTGCTGAGATCATTACGTGTCTTTTAATAGATTTTGACTCCGGAGACAAACATGTTGAGAGCTGTCATCATCAAGATGCCTGCTGTCATTGTGCCATCTTCTTAACCTAACGTAAGGAAAATCATATTTAGTGAATGAGGAAATTACTTTGGGTATGTATCATTCAAATCCTTAAGGATTATTGGCTAATTAGGAGCACAGTAATGTAAATTTGCCTTGTGTCAGGTTTTCAGGAACAGTAAAATAACATAATTAAGCAGTGAACAAAGTAGATCATTTAAGCTACTCTTCACTGACAAATGTATATGATGTCTAAATATACAATGGGCTTCTATACTAGTAACTAATGAGAACTGACTGTACTCACTGGAAAGTGTAAAACAATGGTTTAAAAGAATAATCGAGTATGTTAGTCTAAATAGCTATAACTCATACTCAGTGCTACTAAGGAGGAAGATGATATTTCCAGTCTCTCTGGCTACAAGCCCGTGTCACTGTATGGTGGGCAGAGGTGCAGTCTGAGTAGATGCACAGCCAAGGCACCTCAGATATCTTCTTCCTCAGTTAAACAAGAAACTAGTGAATATATGCAGCTGCAGCAAAACCGTATGACAATTCAGCCCCAAACCATACAAACTCTTTGTATATGCAATTGCATATGTGGTTTGGGGTTTTAGAACCTCATTCTTCTTTCTTTTCTGCCTTGGTTTATTCACCTTCTGTTTCCTGAGTCGTAAACTTTGCATGACACACAACTACCAGAGCATTGCACTGCTTAGTGCATGACCCTTGCTTCACATCTTGTTTGAGCAGCCCTCTCTGAAGTCAGTGTCTGCAAGGTACTCTTACATGAGGAAAGTGGCATGAATTGGGGAGCAAAGTGATATAAGCTGGTGGCAGAGATCAGACACATGCAGAGGATGCTCATAGAGCCACCAGCACTCACACAGCCTGGAGCTGATAAGTGCCATGACTGAACAAATAAAGGGTGTCCAGGACTTCACTTTCTCCCATTTAGGTAATCTGTTGGCCCATTCACTCTTACCTTTTCCTTCTTTCTCATACCAGCATCAACATTCCTGCAACTTCTGCAAATTACCATGATTACAATATCCAGCTGCATCCAAACCATGAAGCAATGATCTCCTATGTCTAATTTATTGTGGCCATTTTCACAATGCAAATACTGGGAATAGCCTTTAGAATGCAGAAAGTCATAATTGTCAGAATCATAGAATCATAGAACAGTTAGGGTTGGAAAGGACCTCAAGATCATCCAGTTCCAACCCCCCTGCCATGGGCAGGGACACCTCACACTAAACCATCCCACCCAAGGCTTCATCCAACCTGGCCTTGAACACCGCCAGGGATGGAGCACTCACAACCTCCCTGGGCAACCCATTCCAGTGCCTCACCACCCTCACAGGAAAGAATTTCCTCCTTACATGCAATCGAAACTTCCCCTGTTTAAGTTTTAACCCGTTACCCCTTGTCCTGTCACTACAGTCCCTGATGAAGAGTCCCTCCCCAGCATCCCTATAGGCCCCCTTCAGGTACCGGAAGGCTGCTCTGAGGTCCCCACGCAGCCTTCTCTTCTCCAGGCTGAACAGCCCCAACTTCCTCAGCCTATCTTCAGCTTGGTGTAAGGCACAGAAAAGGCATGAGGTGGGGACTGGGTGTCAGAGATACGCTATGGCCTTATCTACTCCATAACACCAGACTTCATTCTAGAAGATGAGAGGCACTAGATCACCTTTCTAGCAGACAATAAGGAAACTGCAGAAGTTCTGGGATGGTTTATGGCATTATTGCTAGTAATGTGTTGTCCTAATTCAGGTTTATGGGCACGAACACCCAAACATCCAAGAAAACTCTAATTCCTACACATTGCACCTCTGCTAATTTCAGAAAACTCCAACAGTTGAAAGTGTTCAAACATACCATTCCTCTGACTGCAAAGGCATATAATTTACTTTCGGTTTCCATACCAGAGTTTGCAATTGCGTTGAATAAGTCATTTACAACTGCCTTCTAATCAAAAAGATAATACAAACAATAAGTGTTTCAGAGCAATTAAATCTTTTTTCTACCATTAACTAAAAAAGGTTATTTTGCAGCCTCTTTGTTCTGGAATGTAACAGCACAAATACAGTGCTTTGTTATCAGTTTAAAAACTGAAACCTTTCTGCATCTTTTTTTTTCCTTCTGGATTCAAGTTAAGTAAAATTGCCTTTCACGGGAAACGATGAAAATTATCAAAGACTTCTTTTTAAACAAGCCGAGAGAGTACGGTAGCAAATGTGTTCCTTCCAAAGTAATTGGAATTTCTATCTAAATTATTCTAGGACAAATTAAAAGTGCCAAATATAAGTCAATTTTTATTGGGAAAAATTCTATTATAGTTTGTAATAAAGGAAAACTAAAAAAAACCATGCCACAAAATCCTTGGAAAAGCGGAAAGTACTTTAGGAAGAGCTCTCAGCCTCCTATGATGCTTATTAAAAACTATTTTCAATGAGGTGATTAGCAAGCAAATCGTCAACTAAGCAGAGAAAAAAATTACTTCTCAGACTAATCAGTACATCACAGAATTAGTTCTTTCCTTCCTTAGAGGTAACAGCCATCTGATGGACTTGTCACCATGGATAAAGGCTATTTTGATTTTATACGCTCTAGCTTTTAAATATTAATTTTCATGCAAAAGGAAAGTAATTTTGCAGCTAAAACCTTCACGCTCCTTCCTGGCTCCTAATCGCAGCACAGAAAAGTGCAGTTGTCACCCCAAAATGAAGTCATTTTTAGCCCTCTGTGTCTAATCGTGGTGTGAGCCAGTAAAATAAATCAGCAAGGAGTAAAAGTTAAAATTTGCAATAACCCAATACTACTGCCTCATCCTCCCACATCTCAGGACATAAAACTTACTGTCAGAGGAACTCACAGCATGAGAATTAATCAAGGAACTCTTAAAATACTCCAAGCACCTTCCTTCTGATGACTAATTTGCCTTTCCTATTGCAAACTACTAATTTTTTATCTCAATCGATATGTACAAATATACCTCCCCATCAATCACCCGAGGCAAGGACAAACTTCCACTATTTATGTAATACTGACTACAAGATGAAACAAAAATTGACTACAGCAAACCTGGGCAGGCCACGACAGCACAAGAGGGAGGGAGGGAAGGGGAAAGGAGGGACAAGAGCAAATGCAATGGACACGCTGGGGAGGAACAAAGGGCTGGTGGGAGCAGAAAGCTTCACTGGGCAGCACATATGAAACAGAGGTGCAGGAAACTTGGGAGGTGGTAGAGCAATGGAAAGAGACAGAAAGAATCTCTTAGAAATGCCCCAAAAAAGAGCTGAAGTCCCAGAGGAAGAAGTTCAGAATGAGCAGGAAAAGGGGAACAATAGAAATATGTCTGAAATGTAAGGAAAGTGCTCAGAATTGCTCTCTGGAGTGGGGAGAGGCCAGAAGTAGTACAGGTATGGCTCAGATTGAATTAAAGTGATTGAATTAAAGGAGGCTTCCAGTATGTAAAAATCAGGGCAGTTTTCTCTATCCAGTTGACAACCAAAGAGGACTCCACAGTTGCATGAAGATCTGCTACCAAGATTCCTTACCAAGAAATCACAGCAGCTGTGTAGTCCAATAATTCAGGAGATTAAGAGCAGCAGAGAAAGGAGAAGGAAGTATCAGGACAAAGCACTGGAAACATATCACATGAATTCCCAAGCGCTGACTTGGAACAGAAGGATCTTGAAACTTGGGTCTGTTATTTTTCATAGGCAGGATCCACATTTTACTGACAAAAATAGATGAATGGCTTAATCACCAATCTAAAGCCACTTTTGGCGTAAACTCCACTAATCAAGGCACATACTGACATTGTTAAGACAAAACTGAGCAGCTCAAAATAGGAGATAGATGTGGCAAGGACTTGATTTAGTGAAGTTCTTTGGATGTGCTTAGTTCTGAAGACAAAGTTGGGCTGATGGACCTTAGCAGTACTGCACCTGTGAGAAAGTCATATTATTAAGGTTATAGATGTGCTTAATTACCTCCATGAAATATGGTCCAGTTTGTTAATTTAAGTGAGCAAAGTAGTAAATCATGTTAAATACCATGGCACTGTGGTGCTGCTTCTGAGCAAACTGATTTCATGTAAAATGAGATATTTAATTCCAGAGTTGAGGACTCCCTGTCCCTCTTCTGTGGCACTTGTACATGTTTTTCTCCCCTACCAAAAGCAGATGCAGCACGATACAGAAGACTTTTAGAATCACAGAATCATAGAACAGTCAGGGTCGGAAAGGACCTCAAGATCATCCAGTTCCAACCCCCCTGCCATGGGCAGGGACACCTCACACTAAACCATCCCACACAAGGCTTCATCCAACCTGGCCTTGAACACTGCCAGGGATGGAGCACTCACAACCTCCCTGGGCAACCCATTCCAGTGCCTCACCACCCTCACAGGAAAGAATTTCCTCCTTACATGCAATCGAAACTTCCCCTGTTTAAGTTTTAACCCGTTACCCCTTGTCCTGTCACTACAGTCCCTGATGAAGAGTCCCTCCCCAGCATCCCTATAGGCCCCCTTCAGGTACCGGAAGGCTGCTCTGAGGTCCCCACGCAGCCTTCTCTTCTCCAGGCTGAACAGCCCCAACTTCCTCAGCCTGTCTTCATACGGGAGGTGCTCCAGTCCCTGATCATCCTCGTGGCCTCCTCTGGACTTGTTCCAGCAGTTCCATGTCCTTTTTATGTTGAGGACACCAGAACTGCACACAATGCTCCAGGTGAGGTCTCACAAGAGCAGAGCAGAGGGGCAGGATCACCTCCTTCGCCCTGCTGGTCACGCTCCTTTTGATGCAGCCCAGGATACGGTTGGTTTCTGGGCTGCGAGCGCACACTGCAGCCGGCTCATGTTCATTTTCTCATCGACCAGCACCCCCAAGTCCTTCTCTGCAGGGCCGCTCTGAATCTCTTCAGAGTATAAACAGGTATAAACACTAACCTCCATGAGACAAGGCAGAGACATACGTACTGAGATCTCCGCTTGTTTCAAAACTAGACAACGTATTTCCCTAATCCTTTTGATGCTAATCAATTCAGTTCATTAAACCCTGGCTAAGAATTTCAAATCAGAGATAAGTTTACACATATTATTAAAACAAAACAACAACAAACCTCCAAACCCACACAAGGAAGAAAATCCTCCCCACTCCATCTCTTTTCCTCTCTACCACAAAAAGGCCCTGGAGACTCTAAATTTGACTCTTGGTACTAGTAGTCAGATCAGGTTTATTAATTAAGACAAGGAACTTATTGGAATTTACCTTGAAAGACCACACAAGGTACATTATTAGAATAATCTTCTTATAAGGAATTGAAACGAAGAAGAGAAGAGTAACTGCAATTCATGCAGTGTCAGAAAAGGTTATTACACACACCCTGATACCTTACCACATCCCTCTAGCAAAACAATGTACTCCTCTCTGATTTCAAGTTAAGGAATTTAATAAATGGAACAACGAAAATAAATGTGTATCCTCTAAATATTGTAACAGCATAATAAATGTTTCAAAATTTGAATTATTTTAATTGAATTTGTATTATTTGAATTATTTGCCTGATTCTTTCACATTGCAGAGCACTTCAGATCACATCTTACCTGGTAACAGAAAACCGGACAAGTGGCTTTATAGCAGAATGACTGCTGCTATGGTCAAAAGGATTTTTGAATTCATTTATATTCACAGGACATCTTTCAGACTCCCCCTTTCTTTACACGAAGGGGGCCTACAGCATTCAGAATGAGCTCAGTGGGAAGAGGTGAAGGCTGGAAGCGATAGCCCATGTTTACACAACTCTGGCTAATGTCTTTGCTTCCCTTTGTTGCGTGCCAGCCCTTCGCCCATTGTTGGCATGCATCATACCTGGTCCGAATACCCATGCTACCGAGAGCAGAAGGGGGACATATGGCAGGAAAGGAGTGCCTGTGGTCTAGAGGGTATTGCACAGCAGTTCAGGACAGTTTATATTTGAAATAAGTCTGGCTAGAATTTGCAGATGGCAGTTTCTTGCTGTAGCTCTCAAAGTGCTGTAAATTTTGTTGTTACATCTGCTGCATCGGCCTCTTGTGATGAATGTTAGAGTGGGAAATAAAACCCATCAGCTCCCTGGAAAAAGAGAGAAAAAGCAAAGCTAAACTAACCAAAGTCTTGGAAAAGCTGCGGAAGACTGATATATTGAACGCTTGTCCACATACCTTTTAAATGCTCAGAAGGTATAAAATCATTTTTAAAGGGAATCTTCTACTTTGGGAAGTAGCACCTCAACTCAGTCTGAGCTGTAAGGGCCCTGCTCAAATTCCCATTCATATACACAATATCAGGCAGCATTGTGTCTTAAGATTATTAGGCTATGCTGAATATTAATTTAGCCCTGTGCTTACAAAATGACTAACTCAATCAGTGAATTTATTGGAGACATATTTAAGAAGGGGTATTTATGGATTAGGAACAGATTTTAGAAATGAAATGGGAGACAATCTAACAAATCTATCAGGAATAAGATCAACAACTTAAAGTTTAAACCAATCATCTTGAGTATATATTTGAACTTGGATATGCAGATGTGGTGCACAAGTCCCAATGGTTCAGCAATACACTCAAAGGATCAACAGCCCTATAGACAGCTAAATTACTCGGAAAGCCAGGGAATTTATCAAACATGAATTTCAAAGTGGATTCTAGCCTGCAGGAAAAAATGGAAGTGCCCATTAATGTACATACAAAATAAATGTTGTCTGCAAGCTCATTCAACTATTTATTTTTGACACAGAACTGGCTAAAGATTTTTAATTTACATAAAAAGGTACAAAGACTGTAACCCCTTTGATGGAAGAGATGGGAATAAATATCATGCAAAAGAGGTTTTGTTTGCTTTTTAAAGAAGCACTAACAACCTCACAGGTACAACACAAAGGAATCATTTACGCTCTTTCACATCTATTAGTGCATTATTTATAACTAACTCCAATTTGAGAATGTTAGCATTAAATATGTTTCTCACATGTAGAGGAAATTCTTACAAACTGATCATATATTATGGATGAAAACTGTAACAGCTACACTGAAACTAGTTAAAGCAGACACGTTTGAATTGAATGAATACTGAAGTACGCCCAAGCCCTTCCTAAGTTAGGTGCTGCCTAACTAAGTATTTATTTCACTGACCAAACCAAAAGAAAAGAAGTTAAATTCATGTATTGTTGACAGATCATTTAAAAAAAATAGGCTTTAATAATAAAATATTTCACAGCCAGGATTAATAAAGAATAAAAATCATTGAATCACAGGCTTTTCAGAACCAAGACCCTGCTTTGTCTATATAGAGGGAGAGCCTGAGCATCATTAAAATCAGAAGAAATTACACGTAAATTACATATTCTAACCTTATAATTACATATTTAAAAATAAAAATATATATCTCACCCATAAATAAAACAGTCTTAAACCCTCCTAACTATTTTTAAGATGTGGCCTATTGCCCAACACAAACTCGGCAAAACTGGCATTCAGGCATTGAACTGGCATTCAAGAGAAACTCATTAAATACACTGCAATCCATAGGATTTATACCTTTGGTCTTGTGACTCGGGGAGTTTTTTTAAAGCCCCAAACTACTTAAACCAAGTTGCTATGTCTGTCTCTCAGCTTTTCCTGAGCTTTAAATCAAGTCCCTAACTCTTTTCCGACCCAAGAACCAGATTAAGAGTACTTACTATTCTTAATAATAACAGATTTTACCCCTCGTTTTTAAAGACGTGTGACTGACAATACTGTGTTTCATTAAAATCTAATGGCTCATAAGCTTTTTTTTATTCACATCAGAATTACTCCTTCCATTCAAATAGGATCCGTTGGCAAAGACCTGCTTCGAGACCCTGCCTTTGTGATGACTAGCCTGAATTTCACACATATGAACAATGACTAACATAAGACCTCACAAAGCAGTATTTCAGGATTACCAGGTTGATGAAATACTTTATTATTTTAAATAATTTGGCCATAACACAAATGGTGTTGCATATTAAAACATGCCTGCATGGCCTGATGGGGTGAGGTATGGGCAGATCCAAGTGAGAGAGGGCTGGAGATCACATCAGCACATCCCTCATCATGGATAGCTGAGACTTCTGGCACTAACTACAGAGGAAGTCACAGGTAAGAAACACTTTATACATTTTTCAGTTGAAAATTTAAACCCTAATTCCAGTTCTGCAACACGTCTGTCACTGAACAGTAACCCTATTCTCCAAACTGAGTAAAAGTAGAAACAAGGAGATGAATTCTAGAAGCTATCCCACAAACCAACCTGCGTGTGAAAACCCATATGGTGTGTGCAGACCGCTTAGCACGAACTTACAAACTGCAACCATCTCTATGCAAGGGGGATTATATCTGAATTTAAGAAGATAAATCACACAGGGGACTCTCATGATTTATTCAATTTCCTCATAAACAAGAGGATGTTTGCTTGAATGTTAAAGTTTTCAACATATTGGAAAACATTTGTATATAGGATCCGCAACTGAGATAAAATGCTTTTTTACTTTATAACACATCACACATGATAAATATTTGTTTAACAAAGCCTGCATGAACTTCATGCATTAATCAAAATTGAATGTAGCATAACTCAAAAGTCATATTCCAAATGATAAATAAACTAATATTAGCCTTATGTGTTCATTAAAAATGCAAGTTCTTGACAGTTCACAAACACAACTGATACACTTAATTGAAGAATCACGTTTCTAGAATATTAGTTTCCATATTCCGTTCATTCAGGATCCAAACTAATAAAAAGCACACTCCAGGTGCTCTCCAGATTTAAGCCCATCTCTTCATTACCCTCTTGATGTGCTTGCAGAAGCACTGAAGACAAATGTGATGTTAACATGGACATCACTAAATGGTCTTGAGGGAGGACATCTTTACTTCAGAAGTCCCCACTCAGCAACGATTTCACCACTGGTCACCAGCCCCCGAGATGCTCAGTTTGGTGGTTTGTATCCTTAAAATTAACATGATTTTTACATAAGAAGTATCACAGAAAACAATATCAATATCATCCTATATTAACTTTGCATAAGACCAATATAAGATATGTTCCAAGAGCTTAGAAATTATTCTCCCCTCAAAAAGAGCCTAAATAACCACCAAACCAAAACCCCACAAAATGAAGAACAGCTCTCACTCATAAATGTGTTTAGAACAGAAGCAGGGGAGCATTTCTGCCTGGCAGCACCCATCAGGAGCCACAAGCTGGACTGGCCAGAGGGGCATTCATAGGCAGCATGGTCCATGAGCAAGGCGAGGGCTGGCTGGCAGCTGGGAAGATGCTTTTGCTTTTTTACTTCCATAAGCCAGCATTTATCCAATTAGGGGAATGAACAACATTGCAGACTCCTCTGAGACTGGGTAATAAACCTGTATCAGTCCTCAAGTGGGCCAGACTCAGAGAAACGATTTTAAATGTGTTGTATCACCAAACCACAGAGACGACCGATGTTTCAGGCTTTTCACTGCAAATATTCACCTCCACACTACACAAAACCTTGTCTGCCTGCTCCGCTCTGCAGTGAGACTTGGTAAATCATGTCAGTGAACAATTTTGATTGCTTTTGAGCCAAACTCTGTGGTTATTCCGCACTCATAAGCCAAGTATTTAGCTGGTTATGAAAACCTACATGCAGCCTATCGTGAACCGGTGCCTTTGTGCTTGTAAGCAGAGAGTAAGCTGATCACACCTACAAATTCAAACATTCAGCATTCACTCTCCACAAAAGAATCTGAATATTTGCTTTGCAATTAATTTTCTTTCTTAACAAATATTATTGACAATAAACTCTTTCATTAGAACACTGATATAACAACAAAAAAAGTTATTATAAAGCGAGTAAGCACATTGCCAAGACAAACCTGGTTTAAAATCTGTGCAGATACCCATGGAAAGTGCTTGGGTGTCAGATGCTGCACGAGTTTTTGTCTATACACAGTTGGCCTATGCATATATATGCATATATATGGCATTTTTTTGCATCCACTGTCTTTAATGCATTAGGAAAGTTATCATACCCATCAGTATCCAGAATAGAGGCAGAAACACAAGTAAATGACATCCTTACTACTCTATATTTTATGCCTTGTTTTTATTTCCTTTACTTGCCTTTCAGTGTAAACAGTAGATGTTGTTATAAGAGGTCAGTTTTATATGCTGGTGCACCACTGAACTGTTTAGGTTTAAAATGACACTACTGTTTAAGACCCAGTAATTTTCAGAACATCTGATTTACTGCTCTGGCACTCTATAAGCCTCATTTCATACCTCCAAGAATGAACTAGTCAAAGTGTTAAATAAACATGAAGTATAAGGCTTGTTTTCTTTCCAAAAGTGCAAGCACTGTGTTACTCTAATGATTAAATATTGTTTAAATCTACAACTGAGTGACTAGTTTCACAGTTGATTCTTTCCCTGTGCTTCATTTTATGTATTAATTATTTTGTGTTCAGACAAAGGCTTTAATTAAGAAGCACAAAGAGTTTCTGAAGAGTGAAGAAATAATGGTTTCATCTGCATTAAACTGATTTTAAACAGTTACATTTCCGAAGAAAAAAGGCATCAGGGAGAAAAAAAAGAAGAAAAAAATCTTAACTAAGCCTGAATCCATTAGAGATGAAAGGACCTGATCCCGTCTCTCATTCCAGCACACACTTCCAAATGGCCCACGGCAAAGCAACCCCATTCACTGATGCCCAGCAGCCATGCCCTGAGCCAAAGGTATGGACAAAACCCCAAAATCTCAGATTTGGAGGAGCTAACCTGTTACTGGTGGTGTGCAGAGGCACCAGTGCATTCCACACCCTTCCTGAACCAGGATCCCTGCTCATCCCTGCCCTCCAGGGATTAGAATCATAGAATCATAGAATAGTTAGGGTTGGAAAGGACCTCAAGATCACCCAGTTCCAACCCCCCTGCCATGGGCAGGGACACCTCACACTAAACCATCCAAGTGGTAAACTACACCAAGGCTTCATCCAACCTGGCCTTGAACACCGCCAGGGATGGAGCACTCACAACCTCCCTGGGCAACCCATTCCAGTGCCTCACCACCCTCACAGGAAAGAACTTCCTCCTTATATCCAATCTGCACAGCCAGTAGCCTTTGGATGAGTTCTAAAACTCGGTATATTCAGCAAACTATCATTAGCCATGATGTTCCCAAGATAAAGAAGAAATACTGCTACATCAGTGCGACCCTGTGAATCCTAGAAAAATATCACCTATGGGAACAGAGCACTAAACTCAGCCCTTTGCTCCAACAAATTTTAAAAGCAATTTTAAGCAGATTAGTAAAACTACTTAATGCAAAGTAATACAGGTCATTAAATCCTCAGAAAGGTCTGTGCCATAGCAACAACCTCACACAAAGATTAGTACAATCAGCAAGAGGAAAAGCCTCAAGAGGGAAAGGTGCCCATGCGATAACTTCAGTGAAACCCACCCTCCAGTGAAAACATTTGAGGATTGTGCTCGCCGTGTTTTTAAGCACAGGATTTTGAGAAAATGTATTTTTTTACGGCCATGTCAAAATCAACAAGGAAAAAAGAGGAGGAAGAAAGAGTGCTGAAGTGTCAAAAAGAAGGTAACTTCAGTTTAGTTTAAGCTTAGCAAGAAAACATATTCAACGTGGGTTTTGTCATTGCAGGCCTGATAGCAAACTTACTCAAGTTTGTTAGAAGTCATTCCACTGACTATAAAGCACTTGACATCAAAGCCTGTTCCTGGAAATTAACATCACTCACATAGAGCCATAGTACATCACAGACCGATGTTCACAGTGACTTCAAGTCCCTCATCTACAGCCCCATTCCCATGCTTATAAATTTGCCAAACCTCATCTCAGACTGAAAAAAACTCTTTTTTGGATAATGCCTTTGACAGGCTAAATTATTGGAGGTTTTGTCTCTTGCATTGATCAGTGGAGTTTCCAACCAGGCTGGCTCCTCATTGCCAGGAAGCAGCAATGGGCATGTGGAATGAAGCTGCTGGGCTGCCTCTGCAGCAGCGTGGCATCAGCCACCTGTGGACCAGGAGGATGCTGAAGATGTTCAATAAAAAACTTTCCAGAGTGGAAAGGAGGACTTGAAATTTGGCCTTTCTGTCAGTAATTTGAATTTGGGCAGCTTTCTGAAGGAACAGTCATGGGGGAAAGGAGGAGAATGAGGGTTTGGGTGTTTGATAATCATAGAATCATAGAATCATAGAATAGTTTGGGTTGGAAAGGACCTCAAGATCATCCAGTTCCAACCCCTCTGCCATAGGCAGGGACACCTCACACTAAACCATCCCACCCAAGGCTCTGCCCAACCTGGCCTTGAACACTGCCAGGGATGGAGCACTCACAACCTCCCTGGGCAACCCATTCCAGTGCCTCACCACCCTCACAGGAAAGAATTTCCTCCTTAGATCCAATCTAAACTTCCCCTGTTTCAGTTTGAACCCGTTACCCCTTGTCCTGTCACTACAGTCCCTGATGAAGAGTCCCTCCCCAGCATCCCTATAGGCCCCCTTCAGGTACTGGAAGGCTGCTATGAGGTCCCCACGCAGCTTCTCTTCTCCAGGCTGAACAGCCCCAACTTCCTCAGCCTGTCTTCATACGGGAGGTGCTCCAGTCCCTGATCATCCTCGTGGCCTCCTCTGGACTTGTTCCAGCAGTTCCATGTCCTTTTTATGTTGAGGACACCAGAACCGCACACAATGCTCCAGGTGAGGGCTCACAAGAGCAGAGCAGAGGGGCAGGATCACCTCCTTCGACCTGCTGGTCACGCTCCTTCTGATGCAGCCCAGGATTCGGTTGGCTTTCTGATAAACCTTGGCGTGTCAGGCTGAGAGATCCCAGTGGTAACTCCTGACAAGCACCTTTGCAAACTCTGCCTGTTCTGCCTCTAACAAGAGCTGGATTATAGCTGAAAGCGTCATGGTTTGCATTACACAGAGATTACTGGTGATTCCTAACCTGCACCACTTTGCCACAAGGTGTGTATGCCAGACCCGTGCATTGGATCAAATGTGGGATGTGGCATCTGTGCAGCTAGGACTGCGACATCTACAGGGGTTCAGATTCCTCAGTCTTCTGTCTTGGTGGTATTAAATCAGGCCCTTCATGACTTTTGAATGCAGGGGTTAAATCAGACTCTTAACATCAGTTGTATCTAGGGATTAAGTCAGACCCTTAAGGTGTAGTGGGAGATGTCCTTGCCCATGGCAGGTGGGTTGGAACTAGATGATCGTAAGGTCCCTTCCATTCTATGATTCTGATTCTATGATTTGAATGTAGGGGTTAAATCAGACCCTTAACATCATTTGAAATTAGGGGTTTTTCTGCAGTTTAACACAGCTCTACCTTTTACTAACAGTCACATCCTCCAGCTCTGACATGACTGAAGATAGAAGATCTATAGGGAAATGTAGAATCAAGAGCCATAAGACACTGGGTTACAGTTCATGAGAATTTGCAATTTAAGTATACGATGACTGAAAAAGATGTAGGTGTGCGGTGAAAGGTACCTTTTATCCAATCCATCTGCAGGCTGGTTAATTAAAGCCACCAACAGCCTGCAAAAAAAAGAAAGAGAGTGTAAAACACAATTATCAAGTGAGCGCTTCCTTATGGTAATGCAATTTATAACCCACAACATTCCCCAGCCGCTAAAAACAAGTGGATAAATAAACGACTAGATAAATAAATAAATAAATGACCAGATAGATAAATAAATGAAAAGATAAATAAAGAGATAAATAAATTAAAAGATAAATAAGTGAATAAGAAAAAGTGGGGCCTTTTCTTTTCGCTATGGCAAGTGTGCCAGGGCGTGTGTACACGCTGACAGCTCAAGGTGGTGGGAGCTCCAGGGGTGCAAAACACTCCAGGTGGTGGGATCTCCAGGGGTGCAAAACACATTCCCATGAGAAGTGCAGATAATTACACACAAGAAAAATGGGGAAAATTCAGATCAATGAGTTATTCACTGTTTTCTGTGATACTGAGATTTTTATGTGAAGTGATCAGGAAAAAAGCAGAGAGTATATCCATCAAAACATACTCCTTTTTTCAGGAAGCAGCGCCTGAAAAATATATAGGAGACAACTGCATCATAGGATGCACAGTGCTGGAGGTGTTATCCCATGCTGGAAAAATATTGGAGGGAAGTTTTAAGTGCCCTACCTGATGCAATAAAAATCCCAATACAGTACATCCTAAACTTTGTATTCTTCGTTTAACAAAAGACACTGCCATAGATAAGTATCAGAACAGATTTGTTAATGCTGCACTATTGGCAGCTAAAAACAGATCACTGTAGACTGGAAGACTGAACAACTGCCAGCTGGTAATAAATGGATGGCTCAGCCTAAGGATTTACTGCCAATGGGGGGGGAAAGGAGAGCTATGTGAACAGAAATAAATGGAGAGAATTGAAGAAAACACAAAATTTCTTGCAGGCTTCCTTCAAAATACAAATTGCTTGGCAAGAGCCAGGAGGGAAAAGCAGAAATCCCTAATAATGGGAAGAAAGACACTGGGCTCCTCCTCTGCCCAAACCCCCATCCTGAAGCATCACCCATAGGCAATTTTCCCCCCAAAATAATTAAAAAAATAATAAAATCTTGTTTTCATGTAACATTTGCTTAAACCATGTGTGCCCAAGCAGAGACACAGCTCTTCTGTCTTGATCATGACAGGCAGAGAATGTTCAAACAAATGTCTTGCATAGGTGCGCAAGATGATGGGCTAACTCAGACACCAACACTCCTGGGCTAGCCATCAAGCTTGCGCTCCTGGTGCCCTTCACGCCTTAGGTTCCAAGGCTTTCATAGAATCATAGAATAGTTGGGGTTGGAAAGGACCTCAAGATCATCCAGTTCCAACCCCCCTGCCATGGGCAGGGACACCTCACACTAAACCATCCCACACAAGGCTTCATCCAACCTGGCCTTGAACACTGCCAGGGATGGAGCACTCACAACCTCCCTGGGCAACCCATTCCAGTGCCTCACCACCCTAACAGGAAAGAATTTCCTCCTTAGATCCAATCTAAACTTCCCCTGTTTCAGTTTGAACCCGTTACCCCTTGTCCTGTCACTACAGTCCCTGATGAAGAGTCCCTCCCCAGCATCCCTATAGGCCCCCTTCAGGTACTGGAAGGCTGCTCTGAGGTCTCCACGCAGCCTTCTCTTCTCCAGGCTGAACAGCCCCAACTTCCTCAGCCTGTCTTCATACGGGAGGTGCTCCAGCCCCTGATCATCCTCGTGGCCTCCTCTGGACTTGTTCCAGCAGTTCCATGTCCTTTTTATGTTGAGGACACCAGAACTGCACACAATGCTCCAGGTGAGGTCTCACAAGAGCAGAGCAGAGGGGCAGGATCACCTCCTTCAACCTGCTGGTCACACTCCTTTTGATGCAGCCCAGGATACGGTTGGTTTCTGGGCTGCGAGCGCACACTGCAGCCGGCTCATGTTCATTTTCTCATCGACCAGCACCCCCAAGTCCTTCTCCTTGGGCCGCTCTGAATCTCTTCTCTGCCCAGTCTGTAGCTGTGCCTGGGATTGCTCCGACCCAGGTGTAGGACCTTGCACTTGTCATGGTTGAACTTCATAAGGTTGGCATCAGCCCACCTCACAAGCGTGTCAAGGTCCCTCTGGATGGCATCCCTTCCCTCCAGCGTATCAACCGGACCACACAGCTTGGTGTCATCGGCAAACTTGCTGAGGGCGCACTCAATCCCACTGTCCATGTCAGCGACGAAGATGTTAAACAAGACCGGTCCCAACACCGATCCCTGAGGGACACCACTCGTTACTGGTCTTCACTGGATTTAAGGATGTCTTCAACTGTTAAAATCGGGGGACTTGGAGCAACCTGCTCTAGAGGGATTTGTCCCCAGCAGAGATGCCTCTTGATGCTGCTCACATTGCAAGCTGGATTTGTGGGCATATCCAACTGTATTTTTCAATATTATTTTAGGAAAAATATCTAAATTGTCTGGAGAAAGGACAGTGCAGACCTGCACCTCATTCTGTATGCATGTACACAGGGGTGCAATCGGTACAGCAACACCAGCACACAATAGGTATAAGGCTTTTTTTTCCATAGAGCATTATTAACTGGACCTATCAGATACAAATTTCCGTGTGACACATTATTGATGTTCACATACCACACAGTAATAATTTCAGGACAAGACAGACAGCCGTACAGCAGTCTGTGATGGTTAAAGGTGCCAATGTGAAGTCCCAGTGAAGAGGACCAGTCTGCACGGAGGGTCTGGAGCAGCACTAACAAGCCCTGCTAACTCTATATAGAAAAAGAAATCAAAAAGGAAGAAAAAGTTCCCCAGCAAACTGGAAGATATGAATTTGATAATTACTTGGAACCAAATTAATATCAGGATGGCTGCCATTATTCTCTGAGGACAACCATTTCATCTCCTGTGCAGGTGTACTCTCCAAGAGTGGATCACGCTGATGAAAGACTGCAAGAATTTCAATGACACCTTGAGGGATCTTATGAATAAAATATCAAAAATGGACATCTCCTTTGTATAGGAAGATTTTAATGCAAAAACTGTAACAGGTTTATAAGTTACACCAAGAAAATAAGGAAGGTTTATTCTATCTTTGGCTGAAGACAGACAGATATTGCCAAGTCAAGGTTCTTTCAGAGCCACAAGAGACTCTTCTTTCAAAAGCTCACATTACCTCTGTGCTGGTCTCTTATCTAAGCAGATTAACTACACACTCATAAACCAACACAACTAAGAAGTGACCCTTTCTCCTCCAAGGCCTGAAAATCAGAAAACTTGCACAAGAAGGTTTGGGTTCAGGATTAACCAAATCTCTGCTTTTTCACTGGGCACTGTATAAAACCAGGCCGCAGAGAGCAAAGGTGGAGTTAATAACAAAAAAGACACAATAGCCTTGTCCTGAAGGAAGGAGAAAACAGTGATCAAGGGCAACAAACAGTGAAACTACACCCAAATGAATATTAAAGCCATTAACATGGCTGAGATAGACCTTTTCTGTGCCCTACAGTTCATCTGTGTGTCATGCCAATGCGATGCACATCACCTTGGAAATGTCTGAGGCAGCAAGTACCCGTGAACACACCACCATTCCCACTCAGGAAGCGATGATAAAAGGAAGGGATGTGCTGATGGGTGATGGGGGGCAGGACAGAGCAGGTAAAGGAGAAGTGGTGAGGAAGACGACTTCAGGGATATTTTGAGTTGATTGGAAAGTGCAGCTGAGCTGGAGAGGATGGCTCCACAGTCGTCAGAGTGGGGTAGGGAAGGGTGCTAACTGTAGATGGGAGGACAACAGCACACGAAGCCATGTGGAAGCCAAAACTCTCCCTCATTAAGAAGACTGGGGATGTTCACCTATAAACCTAAAAGACCCCTGAGGTGCAATTCATCATAGAAACATCATAGATTCGCAGAACAGTTTGGGTTGGAAGGGACCTTAAAGCTCCTCCAGCTCCAACCCCTGCCACGGGCAGGGGCACCTTCCACTGGAGCAGCTTGCTCCAAGCCCCTGTGTCCAACCTGGCCTTGAGCACTGCCAGGGATGTGCAGCCATAATTCCCATGATACTTGTGAAATTATCTGCCATCACTTTCCATAAGGTTTTAATCTCTGTCAGTGCGGAGGGTGGGCAGGGGGGAAGAGGAGATCAAAAGGGTTGGGTCAAGAGCAGAGCAAGTCCCTTGAAGCATCCTATCCTGGCACAGCCCACACTGCCAGAGCAGGACATGCAGCGAGAGGTTTGTCAAGGGAACACTCTGGAAGCAAGCACAGACCGTATGGCTGCTGGCAGGGCTCTTTAATGTATCTCTTCAGAGGAGAGAAGGCTCAGGGGGTACCTCTCTGATCCCAAGGAACAAGGGATGGGGTAAGGCAAAACAGTCTCAAGCTGCACCAGGGCAGGTTTAGATGGAGCTGAGGAACAATTCCTGCCCCAGAGGGTGCTCAGGCATTGGAACAGGCTGCCCAGGGCAGGGCTGCAGGCACCGGCCCTGCAAGTGCTCACACACTGTGTAGACAAGGTCCTCAGTGCCATGGGTTAGTGGTGGCCTTGACAGTGCTGGGGAGCAGTTGGACTTGATGATTTTGTAGGTCTTTTCAAACCTGGTCAGTTCTATGATCCTCTGATCTCAGGAAATGCAAGTGCCTGGGATGATGGCAAGGAAAGGCAGAGCCACACAGGCATGTCACTGGATGGAGAAAGAAGCAGAAAGTTAGTGGTGTGATGCGCAGTTGCCCCCACAGCCTCTCATAAAGCAGACCAGAAAGGGTAAGTGCTGGCCTGTTGTCATTATGGCTTATTGCTTTTAATTTTCATTTCGTGGATAAGATCACCTTTTCTTCATCTGTGTACCTACACCACTAACATCCCATGCAGTGTGTGATGTGCCGAGCCTTCCCATTCACCCTCCTCATCGAGGAGGCTCACGCAGACACTGTGCAGCAGGGCAGCACGCTGCTGGGACCGCAGCGTGGCACATGTATGTGTTTGCCTGCTCATCTGCATGGCAGCGGTTTGCGTTGTGTGAGCTGTTTAGGTTCAAGGGTGTTTCACTAGCACAGCTTATTTGGGACTGCATTTTCTCCAGGGTACAAGCCAAGCTCTACATCAAAGCCTGATTGAGCAGAAAATATGTGCTAATGTTCACAGCAGTACTCTATTATAGTATAAGTATGCTTGTAAATATTCACTACATGTTATTACGCCATTTGAACCAAGAATATTGCAGGGTTAAAGGTCGGCCCTAATGCTCTCTCAGGAGGCAGCAGTTTTGAATATAACCAAATGGGATAATGGTCAGGAATACCCAGAGGGGGCAATGTAGCACATCGTAAAGAATTGTGCTGTGAGTTTTAAGTTTTCAGGACAACAAAGATGCCAACGAGATGGCTCATAAGCAGTCATTATTAATGGAATGACAAGGGTAATGTTAAGCAGGATGTCTTTACTATAATAAATCTTGTCCCTGCGCCATTAGTAGTCCTTACAACTGCAAATAGCAGTTAGGTTATAACCTAACATGGCAGAATTTTATCCTCTCAATCTCTAATGTATTTTATAATGCTGTTAAAGTCAGGAATAGCAACTGTTTAAGCTCACTTAATCTGTGAGAAGTTTAAACACGAATTTTAAATGCGAAATCTGCTTTGATAGTAGTTTCTCTTAATTAAATAGATGAAGTAGCTCTTTCTAAGCATACACTGGGCTGTACTAGAGGGTCTGGGGAACACTGTCGAATTTAAAACATTAAATATTTTCCTTCAGATGTAAATCTTGCATTCTAAAAAAGAGACAGTTTTATTTTAATTTAAAAAGCTATTTCTAGATTTATTTATGGAATTTTTTTTGTCTTGTTACAATACCTCAATTGTCCAGGCTGGAAATAAAATACTCGTTTTTCTTTTTATAGAAACAGACTCTTTGGAGCAAATAAGAGCTTTCTTCTCTCTTCTCTCCTCTTCTCTTCTCTTCTCTTCTCTTCTCTTCTCTTCTCTTCTCTTCTCTTCTCTTCTCTTCTCTTCTCTTCTCTTCTCTTCTCTTCTCTTCTCTTCTCTTCTCTTCTCTTCTCTTCTCTTCTCTTCTCTTCTCTTCTCTTCTCTCCTCTCCTCTTCTCTCCTCTCCTCTCCTCTCCTCTTCTCCTTCTCTTCTCTTCTCTTCTCTTCTCTTCTCTTCTCTTCTCTTCTCTTCTCTTCTCTTCTCTTCTCTTCTCTTCTCTTCTCTTCTCTTCTCTTCTCTTCTCTTCTCTTCTTCTCTTCTCTTCTCTTCTCTTCTCTCTTCTCTTTTTCTCTTCTCTTTTCTCACCAAATACCGTTCCTAGCACAGCAAAGCATGTCAACAACTCTCTTCATGAATTCATATTCCAGATTGACATTTTATGATCATTCAGAGTTTTGCTCTAAACTTTCAAAATCTTTCTTCAAGTCTTAGTGAAAGAAGTAGTAATACAATTTTAAAGAACAAATAAATAAATAAATGAGACGATATTACAGAAGAGCAATTATTCATCTTTAATGTATCAAACCTGGCTATGTTAAATGCATCCTGAATCTTAGCTAACTGTTTAATAAATATTTGAAGAGCTCCACTGCTAGCCTATCCATTTCATCTGCTTTGTTTTTCTTCTGCTGATCTTCAAAAATAGCTATGGAAATCATTAGTTCAATCAAGTCTGTGTAATAGTGTAGAAGAGCCGTCATTGCAACTTGACAGATTGCATTCAGAGTATTAATCAGGAGTCAGCAGAGTATTAGCTAACATGATCAAGACCGTCTCCAACCATCTCCAAACATCCTCCTTGACCATCTTTCTTTCCTGAAAGTTGCCAGAAAGCCTGCTGAACTTCCAAGTGAAATTTGAAAAGGAGAAAAATGAAGGAATCTCAATGGTTTCTGTGTACCCTTGCAAAAAAAGATGCATTTTGCCTGGAAAGAAAAGATCTGGGAGAATAAATAAACCTAAATTGCCTGGCCGCTGCCTTATCCAGATGATTATTCTCCCAGTCCCTGCTGGCACTGGTACAACCTACCAGATGCTGCTCACCCAAAGCTGCCTTCTCTGTCTGCCAGTACCCTGATCTCCACCTGGCAATGGTGGCATCCTTCTGCGCAGGAGAGCAGTTGAATTTGGCTCTAATCCTTCACAAACACTGACACTAACTCTACTACAGATTAATACTCCCAAGAATTCTTCTAGGCACTGTCTGAGTTTGTGGTATTGGACTTCTTGATCTTTTGAATAAAGGAGGTTTATGTTTTATTATTTGAACTTCATTTTCAATATTTTCTTTATATTTAACTATTCTAAATTTTACATGGATAATGTATTCCCCAAAATTAAAGCAAGAATAGTCTCCTTTAATTTTCACATAGGACGTGTAACAGCAAAACTTAAGGCATCTTGTAGATCTGGTTTCTCAATGGGAAAATGAGATACAGATCGCAGGTGACTTACCTTGCATCACTCAATGGTGATAATGAAACCAGACCTCCAGAGAGCAACCCCACTGCTTAATTCTTTACCCCATGAGTAAAGGACTAGCTTAAACTGAAGGTTTTGACAGCCTTAATGTCTGAGAGGATCACCTTTCTCAGTTATCACTGTGCCAGGGTTGTTTAACACCTTCCACTGTCAAAGAGCTTCCGTGTGATCTTATTTTTAGTAACTCAAAGAGCAGCGAGTAGCTAACATCCCACCTCTTCACCCAGCTCTTGGACACTCCATGAGGCACCTCTTCACCCAGCTCTTGGGCAACTGGCCTGGTAGAGTAGGACCATGACCTCAGTAGTGACCAAAACTCAGCAAAGCCTCAGGAGCTGGTCCAAGCTCAGCTGCATGAGCTGCTGTCCTCCCTCCTCATCCAGAACCCAAACACATGAGCCAGATCCTTCCTGTCTGCTTATTGCCAGGACACCTCCCCCCCAATGACAATACGAACTTTCCTTCACAGCAAAAGAATCATAGAATCATAGAATAGTTCGGGTTGGAAAGGACCTCAAGATCATCCAGTTCCAACCCCCCTGCCATAGGCAGGACACCTCACACTAAACCATTCCCACCCAAGGCTTCATCTAACCTGGCCCTGAACACCGCCAGGGATGGAGCACTCACAACCTCCCTGGGCAACCCATTCCAGTGCCTCACCACCCTAACAGGAAAGAATTTCCTCCTTAGATCCAATCTAAACTTCCCCTGTTTCAGTTTGAACCCATTACCCCTTGTCCTGTCACTACAGTCCCTGATGAAGAGTCCCTCCCCAGCATCCCTATAGGCCCCCTTCAGGTACTGGAAGGCTGCTCTGAGGTCTCCACGCAGCCTTCTCTTCTCCAGGCTGAACAGCCCCAACTTCCTCAGCCTGTCTTCATACGGGAGGTGCTCCAGTCCCCTGATCATCCTCGTGGCCTCCTCTGGACTTGTTCCAACAGTTCCAAGTTATTATTCTGAAAGCTTTGGGTTCAAATCCTGAGAACATATCAGGGCATTTATAGAATGCAATTTGTAGGATTTTGTTCTAAAGAAGGATGCACACAAATGGCACCAGTTCCACACCATTCCTGAGATACCCACGTCAAGCCCTTATGAGCAATTTTCATTCCATGGGCATACTACAAAAGCACATCGGGAGTTTGACGAAAGCAACAAATAAAGGAATTTGGCCACCTGAGAAGTGATTTCCAAAAGATTCCAGCTTTCCCTGGGGTTTCTCTCTGCTGTCACCCTGCCCAGCACCTCTCCCATGTTGTCATTGCCCCCATTCCATGCCGTGGAGCCGACAGCATGTGTTGCACAGCAGGAGCGGGCAGAGCAGCAGTGAGATGCAGGCAGGAGCTGGAACATCACCGCGGATCCGCTTTTCCCACCCAAATGCAAAGCAGAGCACGGAGTGCTCGTGAGGTCTGCTCTCTGGTGAGGTTCAACATTAAGATGTGACAAGCTCCTTATATACAAGAGGATAAATGATATGCAAAGTCCATACTCTTTGTTCTGACAAGTGTCCAGAGGGAAAATTCTTGAGATAAAGCTGTAGCTTTCTAAGGCACAAGGGTAGGGTGGGCAGAATGAAGATTTTATCAAAGAAGTTGAGCATTGAAACACTAAAAAACACCACATTGCCTTCTCCCAGCAACTTCCTACCTCCCTCAGTATGCCCTTACCTCCCACCTAGCCATCTGGCAACACTGAGCATCACCCTAGCCCATTGAGAGAGGGGTTTTTAGCTTTTATTAATACATATAAGAAGAGATCACCACACAAAAAGTCTTTTTTTTTCTGTCTGAGGAAAGACTAAAGAGCTGTTACTACACCTGCCTGGCCCTGGTCTCACATAGAAAGACCCTTCTGTGTTTGGGTGACTGGTGATGGGGCCTCTCTGAAACCCCATGATGAGATATGGAGCTTGTATGGACATCCATCTTTCCTCTCTATTTGAAGTAAGGCGTAGAGTGAGAGGGAGAAAATAACAGCCAATTTCAAGTAAATGGCTAAACAGAGGTTAGAGATGTCCATCTGGGTGTGTAGGCTTGGATAAGCCCTACTGCCCATCCAGAAAAGAAACTGATGCAGCTTTTCCCCTGCTGTGTTTTAGCACCACGACCCTGTTATGTATAGTTTTGTCCCAGCGATGGTAAGTCCAAAGAAGCCTTTCCATGCACGATGTGAAGTCTATGAGTTCCCACTGTCAAACTGGTAGCACTTTTGGCGCGCCAGAAAGCAGCAGATACCTCATTGAAGCAAGTGTGGGCATGTCTGAATGAAATCTGGAGATCTGTAAGACTTCCATTGCCTTTAATATGGAAGATTGTTGTAGCAGGCAAGAGACAAATTCAGATATGAAGGAAGCAAACTGTTGATTAAAAGCTCAGTGTGGCTCTTATGTAAATATGACATAAACATTAAAATTCACCCTTAACTATGTTTACCTCAAAACTGTAGAGCTCATCAATTATTAGACATTGTTTTAATGCACAGGGTATGCCCCCGTAATATGGCAATAAGTCCCAAAGACTTATGTAAAATATCTCTTTTTTAATCATGTCTCGTTTCATAGACAAAAGTAATCACTAAAAAGCCAGTGGCTACAAAAACTGCAAACAAAATGAACCTTTAAAAGCTAATGACTTAAGGGTGATTTTACAGACACATAAAGTATGTTAGGGGCTTACACTATTTGTCATTAACACATATTTTGAAAGCTTGGCTAATATAATGTGACACAAAATTAGTCAAACACAATTCATGCAATATTGTTTAATTTTACTCCTCATTTAACTTGGTTTTAAGCAAAATCATTATGTCACATGATAACATTCACTCGAACAAGAAATATTTTATAATGGTGCCTGCGTTTAGAAATGAGTTATTATGAGCTACATGCTGAACACATTCTTAACTATGAAAACTATAAAGCTAATAGCTTCATCATATTTTGACAACATCTACATACTTTATGCATTATTTACAAGAAAGATATAAAATGAAACTACTGAATATCTTACACCATACTTCACAGTCATAGTTAACTGGTTAAAAATATAACACATTTATCTTCCGGTGGCTTTGGATTTGCATAGGAATATTTGCATACCATGTTGCAATGTGCTCTTAATGTAAAATTTAACCTTTGTGCTTTCTCTCTGATGTGTAAGGTATACTCATTAAGTTAAAAATAATGGTAAAAATAAGTCTGCTGGTGATATACATTCCATGAATGATTCCCTTGAGTGGTGAGGAAAGGTAAAACGTGGGTGGGAAAACGTTTAATTGAATTAACTCCTCATTTCCTATATTTTTAGTTCAAATTTCACTGGCAGAGCAGTTTGAGTGGTATTTGTCAACCACACAAACTGCACAAGTTTTCTACCTTCAGCGCTGAGGCTCTCGGCGTGTGAAAAGGTGCATTTCTAGGTGCAGGCAGAGCTTTCAATACCTGATGTCTTTTAATTGCATGGCCGTTTGCTGAGCATTGGGACTCAACATGGAGCACGTGTCTTGGCCTGGTGACAGGGGAAGGGTTCGCTGTGGTTGAACCTTCAGACAGAGTTCATAGCTCTTGAATTAGCTCCAGTTTTCTACAACTCAAAAGCCCATAATGCCAATTTTTCCCCCTCCAAATGGGGTTAGTTTTAAGTAGCTCCTAAAAGAAACAACCTTATTTTTGGCCACTTCTCACTTCAACGGTGCTTTTAAAGCAAAGGCATCATCTTTCTGTACGCAAAGCATATTAATATTGCAGACCAGAAGAGTGTATGATCCACCAGAGCTTTGTTTCATACTCTGAGAAACACGGACGAATCTGCTGAACGCTACATGGCAGTTTTGCAGCTTAACGGCTCCCAAGCAAATAGCGGCGGCACCTTCTATTTCCCTTTCCAAAACATCCATCCCCGCAACGCTGCTCCTGTTACCGGCTGCTGCCTCCTTCCTTATTCCAAAATGAAAAACCCCTTTTGTGTGAAGCAATTCTGCATGACTTGCTTACGTGCGGTAATTGGGCCATTATTTTCTTCCTTTTTTAGGGCAGATCTCACGTTGGCGTTTCTCTGCGCTGACCCACCGACGACCTCCGCCGTTGACCTCAAAGGACTACTTTCTCTTTTGGTAAGAGATAATTCAGTCTCCCTAGTATGCCTCCTGGGCACAGTCAAAATTATGTCTGGTGATTCTGCAGTGTGGACTACTGTCTGCTAAGGACTGAGCTAATACCACAACGTTCAATTAGTTCAGGACCTCTGGATGGCCTTGAACTGCCCTTCCCTACAGGGAACGGCTCCCACTGCGCAACCGCCACGTCCCCATGGAGCCCTCACCTCTAATAAACACTTCTCTTGAAACACGTAGGAGCGTTGGGAGGATATGTAAATGCATTCATTTTTCATGAAGGCAGTTAGTTAGCGCCCGGTACCCACTGTTGGCTCTGCGGTGATGGGGAATGCCTGGTCACAGGGTAGCGATGCTTTGGCACTGCTGAAAGCAGGATTGCCCGTCTTCAGAAAGTTTTAAATAAATAGAAATAACCTAAATTTTGCAGCAAAAAAAAAGCCAGGGCAGGAATTCAGCATTGGACTTTTACTTATTTACTGCCTCATCGAGAGCTGCTGGTGATGGTTCTTGTAAAGATCCTCAGCGAGGTAAATAAAAGCACGGAGCCCCAGCAACTGGCTGTTATTACAGCACCGAGCAGAGGTGTACAGAGCGGGAAATAACTCTCCCAGGGATAAATTACATGTGATGAGGGCCAAAAGAATACAGCTCCTATTTCAGGAAGTCTTCCAGGCAAAAGCAGAGATTTGGCAGTTTTAGCGTTCCTTTCAAGACAATACACGTACACCAAAAACATTACTCTTCACAGAGTACCCCAGAGGCCTTTCCAATCATCTGGATGCTCGCAGTTATTCCATTCCCTCAAATTCAACACAGATCTTCTTTATTAATTTTAATTTGTCATCAATAACCTGACAGGCTCTCTTTCGGCAAGAAATACTGTATTAACTGTTTCACTCACTGTGGCAGCTATTAAAAATGTGATAATGATTAGCAGTAATGAGGTCAAATAGAATAATGTGAGTATAAGTTGCTACCAGCGAAATATATAACACAAGAGGATTTATTATGTTCACTTGCTGAAATGTAATTTAAAAACAGGATATTACCACCTGCTATGCTGGCTCATAGGGTTATCCAGATCATTTAAGCATTTCCTGCTAATATGTTTATTTGCTTCTGGCAGATATTACCACTACTGTATTTCAAATAACTACACTTAAAACAAAGTTAATTGTTCCTATCTACTTAATATAGATATGATTATGTAAAGCACTGATTAGATGACTAGCTGGTAAACAAAGTTATTTGAGCATCAGTAGCACTTAGGGAAGAAAGGATGCAATAACATTGAGAGTTGGGGGCAATAAATCTGGTATGGGAGAAGCAGATCTCCACTGAAGAAACTCTGTGTGGGTACTAAAGGGAGATGAGTAAGTGCTGCAAGACAAGTGCTCCTGAAGAAGAGAGAGACAAGAGATTTTAAATACCAGGGCAAATCAAGTGAAACATTAAGACTTGATCAATATGAGAAGCCAATAGATAATCTCATTACTCACCTGTATTCTCTTAGAAAGATTTTGGATTTTGACATCCTCATATTACTTTTCAGTTTGTCAGTCTAAACAGATTAATCCTTGCTTTTCACAGCAGTGACACACAGCAATTTGATGTACATCTGGATGAAGCTGCAAGTATGCTTGAACTACAAAAGCCTTTCCAGATTAGGAAGATGAGAGTTTAATACTGAATAAAAGCTCATTCTTATCTGGTTGAACTTTAATTTTGAGCAAAGACTATGGAGTGAGGCCAAATTCTGCTGCTGCTGCTTGCACTGCTGTAAATCCCCTGAAATAAGCCCGAATTTGAACCTCTCGATGTAAAGCACGCTTTAACCATCAGCACTGAGAATCCTGCACCCTGGGAAGACAGAACTGATGTGATGGTAGAGAAAGGAGATAGCAGGAGGATTACTTCTTTGGGGATATAAACAAGAGCCATGTGGCCTGCCCAGATAATTCCTCCTCAACCAGGTGGGAAGGATTTGATTTTGGAAAACATTACTCAGCATTTTTACACTCTGCTGTCATTGCCTTGCATTTGGGTTTTCAATGAGATTTGTCATATAAATAATAAAACAGTGACAAATGAGCAAAAGCAGTTGTATAAAGGATGTGTATAAGAATGGATGTTGCAAGTCGAGGCAAAATGCAAGTCACAAGTAGACATTTTAGAAACAAACCCCAGTATGCACATATAATTATTTATCCTATTTAAATCAGGTTTTAATCTCTCCTATGTTTTTCATTTATCTGTCTTACATTTCTGTCTTACATTTACCTGTTGAACAAATTCATATATAAAGTGGGATTTATCGAGATTTACATATCCTTTACTTTTCAAAAAGCTCATTTCAATGGCTAGTACTTTATTCCTAGCAAAGAAAGAGCAGGCTGGAGTTTGAAGGCAACTATGAACACAAAGCCCTGAGTTCTAACTAATTATAAGGTAAAGATTTTCTCCACCTGCATCTTTCCAAACAGCACCAGCAGTGTCACTCTGCATCTCCATAGAAAAAACAAGATAGGTAAAGATTATAAAGAAGAGACACTATGTTTTCATATTGATTAAATGGCAGTGTGCTACATGCAAAAGAAGTGGAATAGGAACATTGGGAGAAATTTCCTCCCACCCCAGAGAACAGGAGCTTTATCTATCTTTTTCATCATCTTCTTCCCAACTTCAACAATGAAAGCTGAGGGTCTTGAGACCACAGGAAGCCCTAGAAACCACGGTTTCGGTTCCCAGCAGTATGACTGCCATGCAACGACAATGCAGAACCTCTCAACATGTGATTTCTGCCCTATAACTAACGCAGAAGGCATGGCTCAGCCCAGAGACCCTCAGCTGGTGTGCGCTGCTAATTACTGGCTGGGGTAATTGGGCTGCTGGAAGACTTTCCCCACGCAAAGTCAGTGTTAAGAGATTAGAACTGAGCTTGCACCATCGCTTTCCTGAGTTTGGTTTTGTGCTTCTCAGGAAAAGAGAAGAAAAGAGAAGAAAAAAGGAAAGGAAAAAGGAAAAAGGGAAGGAAAGGAGAAAGGAAAGGAAAGGAAGAGAGAAAGAAGGAAAGGAAAGGAAAGGAAAGGAAAGGAAAGGAAAGGAAAGGAAAGGAAAGGAAAGGAAAGGAAAGGAAAGGAAAGGAAAGGAAAGGAAAGGAAAGGAAAGGAAAGGAAAGGAAAGGAAAGGAAAGGAAAGGAAAGGAAAGGAAAGGAAAGGAAAGGAAAGGAAAGGAAAGGAAAGGAAAGGAAAGGAAGGAAGAAAATAGAAAGAATATAGAAAGAAATAAAGAGAAATAGAAAGAGCAAGAGGGAGGGAGATAGAATAGATCAGTGCTGTTCAAAAGTCAAGTGATGGATAACACAGAGTAGGGAAGGGCAGAGGGACAAATTAGGCAGTGACTGTGAAGCACCCCTGTGCCATATGTTGTGAGGGCAACTCCAGGAGCGTGGCTTTCTTGTGGCAAGACCAATCACTGCCGCCGTGTCACGGGGAGAGGTCATTAGGAGCCACCTGACGTGCGGAACGCACCTAGGTACCCGTCAGCCCCCTGCATTCGTGCTGCTGCTCTGATGTAACACCACCACTGACTTTACATATCAGCTAAATTTGAATTGATGATAGGTACAGTGTTTGTAATCCTACATCAAGCAGCGCTTGTGTCTGGCATTTATTTGTGCTATTGCTTTGGCAGCTTCTTCCAGAGCCTCCTCTCATCTGACATGTCAGGTCTACAATCAAAGAGGAATAGTGAATTCACTTTTACAGTTAGGCAAGCTGAATGCTATTACCCATGTATTTGTCACCAACCTGCAGATCCCAGCCTCTAATCTGCCATCTGGATGGATGCTACAAAGTTAAGAGCCAGGGACATGCATTTCTCAGTAACTACCTGCTGTCAGCTATTATTTTAAGGATCCTGTGATTTTCTTTTATTTTGACTAGAAAAAACAAGGCAGCTGCAGTAATAAAAAGGCATATCAACTAGTCACTTTCTGGCAGATTTGTCACTGGTGTGGATACAGTAGTGGTATTTTTTGTTAGCAAATGTATACAGTGGAATATAATATTGTAAATCTGCAGCACGTTCTTCACAAAGGGAGAAAAAAAATCCTTTTTAGGACCCTGTATAGCAGTCAGCAAAATAAAAAATGAAAACCTGCTTGTTTTCACCTCATTGTACACATGCATTATATTTTTCTTTTACAATATTGTCCATTGTGTGCAACACTCTTTGTAAATACCGTGTTTGGGTTTAAAAATTGCTATTGTCCTCCCATTTCAGTGCAGTTCTGATGGCTGCATACTCAGTTACTGCCCAAGTCCCGGGCTGTAAATATTTGCTGAGAAGAATCAGAGGTTTTATGTTTGGAGAATCTGGAGAATAAGATTAACTTTTCAATTAGCAATTGAACAATTAATGATTTTTGAATTAATTTATTATCATAAAGCTTTGAAAAAACACGTCCAAGAAATGCAATGATGGAAAACTACACTGGACCAAATTAATCCCTTGTGTGACTCTATTTCAGTCAACATTGTTACATCAGGATAAAATGATAATTAATTGTTATTAATATGAGTATGAAGCAACTGATGAGAATAGTACAAGAGACCAAAAATAAAGCAAACCCAGTTCAGCTCTTGTTGAAGAACAAATTGTTCTACTTTCAAACATGTCGTTTTAGATGATACAGCAATTGTTTTGCTTTTGCATTTTCCTTTTTAAATGTTCTTTGATAAGATCCTGCTGTAGTTCTCAGTCTACCCATGGATTAAATAGTCAAAGAAGTTTTTGTGTGCATGTCTTTAGGATATGGAAAACCAATTCCAGGGCCCAGGTGGGATATCCTTACATTGCTGTGGACACATGTATAGCCACATCCCTTGAACAGCCCTGTTACAGCCTATTGTGCCCAGAGCCTTGTGCAAGGACCACATACTCTGATTTTGCAAAGCAAAATGATGCTTTGGCCCCAAACCCAAGGAATCTTGCAGCAAATTCACTATCCCAGCCTGTGAGCAAGGGCTTTACCTGGTTACCGTGTCCTCCATCCCACCCCAAACACAGACTTCTCCTTTGGTGTATACACACTCCTTTGCCATCAGCTCATCCCGGTGCCCATGGTTGTGAAAACCTTACCAACATCTGCCTTACAGATCCACAGTGCCTCATTGTCCATGGAACTACTGCAACCAAAGCCAAGTTCAGCAGGCAGTGTTGTGGCTTTAGGTAGGATGCTTTAGTGAAGTGAAAAAGGGAAAACTGTATTTAAAACCTTGTCGAAATATGTAACGTGCCAACTGACCTATCCAGGGATAATCCATTGAATCCATGTTTTTCCCTACTCTGAGTTACTCTGAAATGTTTTTTCATTTGATGAATATTAAATTCCAGAGACTCCCAGCAAGGGGAAGATGGGGATATCGGAAGGGGCTCTCAGGGACCCTCATTCATCACCGCTGTGATCTCCAGCGAGCTGGTGATGGGTTCAAAACCTACTTCTGTGTCAGTTAAGGCAAATTCTCACTTCCTGCTGCTCTTTTTTTCCTGAGGAGAAGCTTTTTGAAGAGCTTGAGTGGAGGAACTGATTTCTCGCTTACGGCTGATGAGTTCCCACTAATGATCAGAGAGTGCCGCGTACTTTGGGATTTGATTTTGGTAAACATGTACAATTTAGATGTTTATTCAAAGCATTCAGATCTCATCAGTCTCTGAGACGGCTATGACAGCTACAAAAAAAGTGGACAAATTGTTGATGGCTGAGGAGCAGTCAGGGCGTTCAGCGTTTAATGAATTAAACTTTAATAGTACTTTCAGATGACTCAGAGCCATCCGGTTTAGATCTCAGCTAGCATATGGCATCGTCTGATGCCTGTTACTTTTGTGCTCTTTGCCTTCTTCCATTTCATTTGCTTTGTCTAGTTTTCAATTAGACAGCAAGCTCTCGAGGGCTGGAGCTGTATCCTGTGTGATTCCATGCAACGCCTTGTATCTCTGATGCAAATTAGGGCAACCAAGCCCCAGAAAAACAACCACTGGGAAGAATTGATGTTGCATTTTTTCAAGTCTGAAGTAGGAAGACAGAAAGACTTTTAATGAGATTCCTTGCACTCACATTTTTGTACCATAATCAATGATAATAACCTGAAAAGACTAAACTCTGCTGTGAAAAATTGCTATTAAAGTAGCACCGCACCACTCCATGTTCCTGCTTTTCAGACCAAATCTGCTCTGTTGATAAACCCATAGATATTTATTCCTAAACATCAGCCATGGAAAAGCCAAGCTCAGGTCCAAAACCAGCACAGGTACTGGCTTGTGCTGTCATTTTCTGTCCTTATATAGATGGTTGCACATGGGCATGGGCTGAGATTTGCCCGAGATCACAGAATCGGTTTGTGGTAGAGCCACAAGCGAACCTCAGATTTCTTCATTCCTGGTCCAATGTCCTGTTTCTGGACCGCGCAGTTGTGCACAAACTGCAACGCAAAGTCAGACCCTGGGGAGCTCCAGCTGAAAAGATGAAACATGGATTCACTAGAAAGGCCAGAGGGAGGATTAACTCTACCATTTCTTTATTTATTTCTTTGAGCATTGACAAACTGGATATTTTGTACAACATGGCAAATGGCAAACAACCGAAAGAAAATCTTTGAAAGGGCAACGTTATCTGAAGCTGTGGTGAGTGGTGCCTGCCAGAATCTAATCTGGGCACCTTTATGTTGTCTTAAAACAGGCTTTACAGGTAGAAATGCAATTTGCCCCCTGAAGATACATTCATTACATAAAATCTCAGAAGTTTCCTCTCCAGTCTTGGATGTACATGAACTGTTTTAAAGATATTTCAGAGCGGACAGTTATTTCCTATGTCCATTATATCATTGTCCTTATTTGATGCTTTTAGCAGTTGTTAGAAAACTCTGTCACTGCAGTAATCACAGCTGGAAATATTGGGCCACCTCCGCTAAGGCAATTTGATGCTGATAATTGGCACCTATTCGTCTGAGAATAGCATAAAGAATCAGCAGCATTTCCTCTATTGTGCTCTTGTGCAGGTCTTGTGTTGGGCTTCTTGTGCAAGGTCCCTCCAAGAAGAAGTGGCCTTGAATGCTGCCAGGGATGGGGCAGCCACAGCTTCTCTGGGCACCCACTGGAGTAGTGTCCTCTCCAAGAGAAGCCGGACCATGTTATGGCCTCTACTCCTCATTTGCTTAATCCCAGAACCCCAGCCTGGTTTGTGTTGGAAGAGACCTTAAAGCTCCTCCAGCTCCAACCCCTGCCACAGGCAGGGACCCCTTCCACTGGAGCAGCTTGCTCCAAGCCCCTGTGTCCAACCTGGCCTTGAGCACTGCCAGGGATGGGGCAGCCACAGCTTCTCTGGGCACCCTGTGCCAGCGCCTCAGCACCCTCACAGGGAAGAGCTTCTGCCTAAGAGCTCAGCTCAGTCTCCCTTCCCCTTGTCCTGTCCCTACAGGCCCTTGTCCAAAGCCCTTCTCCAGCTTTCTTGTCAGCCCCCTTTAGGTATCGGAAGACTGTTAACAAGATCCCTTCCCAATTCCAGATGCTGTAGCAGTCACTGGTGCTGGCCTCCAAAACCAAGGCAGCCACAACCAACTCCCCAGTACTAACATAGCCATTGGACAAGCAAATATTAAAGCAAAACATATAACAAAGTTTATTCCCACATCTTCATCACATATCTCACCCATCCCTATATGCTACTATAATTTGCATAGAGAACATAAACCTTGGCACCAATAAAAGGAAAAACCCTGATTCTTTCTCTTATGCTTATACAAGTCACAGGTGAATCTCCAGCTATATTTCAGCAACTAAATGAAAAATAAGGTTTAAACCGAATTCTGATAGCAATAGGATTACAGCTGAAACACCGAGAGAACTATGTAAACATCACTGGTAGTATCTGTAAATCCAAGTGCTCTATAAGTCAATCTTCACTCAGACGTGCTCGTTCAGTCGCAGTTACGATGAACTTAGCCTTGAAGTCTTGTCAGGCACATAGACTTGAATGTATTGGGTTTGTGTGGGGGAACTAAAGTCAAATGATGGTCTTCCAGCACACAGCATTTCAGATGTGTGTGGGCATACAAGGGCCAACAGAGCTGGTCAAAGACCTTCAAAAGGTGCCTTTGACAGAAAGCACCTATCCTCCAGAAGAGACATTTTTTTCCCCTTTGCTTAAATTGTTTTCACTGTGGAAAAAAAAGCCCAAGGGCTTCTTAATGTTTTAAAATTCCCTGGAAAAGCTGCATTGTTCTTGATCCATAGATTTTGGGTTTTTTTGGGTTCTTTTAATGACAAAAGCATACAGTCAAAATATCTAAAGCGAGCATATATTCATACTTTAAAAATAATAACTATTTTTAATGCTTTGGCTACCTAGAGAGATAAGCTCAAGACCTCTTACTCCACACAAATAATACGTGGAACACAAGAGAGGCAGCCTGTTTGCTCTTTGCTGAAAATATCACATCTGAGCAGAGAGGTTTGGGTAAAACAGTGCAGTCAGCAAAGTTCTTGCTGGGTCATTTCACCAAAGTGATGCTTAGGTGTAAAACAAGAGGATCCATCAGCTCATGGGAGAAGGTTGCCACCGGGTTCACCTTCCTGGTGTGGTCCCATCCAGCCTGCGAAGAAGACAGTGATGGGCAGCACCCACAGGCACCAGCTGCCGAAACTGGGCATCAGTTTGCCCAGAGGCTCAGCAGCAGCTTCAGACCTGCCATCAGGCTTTCCGAATCGCGGCGAGTTTATTGTGGGCAGGAGAAGAGCAATCTGCATGCTTTATTTATGCTTTTCAGAGCTGTCAAAAGATCATTCCTTCAGAGAGGGGCACGGGGGTTCAAATCCTTGCATGCAAAGTTAATCTTCAATTTGAAAGAAAGCGCAGGATTAGTAAGTATGAAATTCCGCTAATAGATTAAAAGACTCTCTTGCAACCTTTTAAGGTTATTTATTAGTAATTTATTAATACACTTAGAACAAAAACGACTGTTGTTTTCAGAATTCATTTTTCAGGCTGCAGACTTATACCAGATGACACTCGGGCTCCGGCTCTTTGGGAATACACATCAAACCCTGGTTCATAATTTATGTAATGACATATACTTGGACACTGATTAGCTACCTTATCAGCCCTGTAATAAAGGAAGCATAACCCCTAGTTTATCATTCATTTATCTGAAGTCATTTTGAATAATATCACAAGATTGTAATGTAATCATTATGCTGTACAGCATGTGTGGGCCAGTACACTACACTGTCAGTGTCAGAGGACTGTCATAGTTCATACTACTTAATTTGCTCACTTCTTACACATTTATGAAATTGGAGTCAACAGTCTGATGGAGCAGTAATATTCCGGGCAAGAGACTTACACAAATTGCTAATAGGGTGTTCAACAGGAGTGTGAAGAAACACGAGACAAGACGAAAATGAGTTTTGTGGTGGAATTGAACGGGTGGTCGAGGAGCGGGTTGAATTTCCCTTGCTGTCCTCCAGGCAAAGTATCTGCAGACGTTGCTGATACTTTCTCTGGCCTTGAGAATGAAGTTTCCATTTAAACAAATTAAAAGTCCTCTGCAAGACAATGGGATTTCTTTATGGTCTGTAAAGCTCGGAGCTCATCGTGAGGTCTATGGGCAGAATAAACACCAGCATGCTTCATCTCGCCAGCTCTGGAGAGGGCAGAAGGCAAGGGGTGCATGAGGAGATCTTGCAAGCTCAAGCACAACCCCTTCCTTCTTCCCTGGGATGCTCATGGGTTTAGAACCAACTTTCACAATATTTTATACCTTATTCTGGAGGCTGGGTTTTGGGGAATGGCGTTAATCCAGGGCTTCAGCTTTCACTTCTGGGAAAGGGTTTTAGCCTTCATATGATAGGAGACAACTTTGGAAATGTGAGATGGTAGTATTCAAAAGAACAGGGGGAAAATCACTGTATTTCTATACATTAACATACGTTTATGCCAGTCTCTTGGAGATGAGTGCCCACTTCCCATTTTCTGAGTATCTAAGGTGCATAAAAATGGTGAGACTACAGCAAAACCCAGCAAGTCTTACCCAGAACAGGGCGCAGAAGTGAAACACCAGCAAAGCTGACTCAGCACCCGCCGGCCACCTGGCCTTGCCAGGCAGTAAACTACATTTGTGCTCTCTCAAGCCTTTAAATGAATGGATCCTGATCCCTGCGGTGACAAAATGTAGGAAGAGAACAACCAACCAAGGATGAGAAACCAAGGATTTGGGGTGTTTTCAGTGCAGCTGGCCAGGGGGCAAGCAGAGGATGCCCGGATGGTGCCGTTGCGGACCCGCAGCCCTGACAGATGAGTGGGGCTGATGGATAGAAAAGCCGGTGACAAGTTGCACTGAGATAATGATTGCTGGGCAGCAGCAGCCATTAGGGTGTCATGGCAAAACCCCCAAGATTAATGAACAGCGCGAGTTGGATAAGTAATGACAAAAAAGGGCAGGGATGGAAAGAGTAGCATAATGTTTATTTTAAGACAGTTAATCAAAAGAAGGGAATAATTAAAGCTGCGGTTATTTCCTGACATCAGTTTAATGAAATTATAACTGCAAAAAATAAAGGAGGAATAAAACACTGCAAGGAGTATCTGGCTCCCAGTGGAAGGAGTCGAAGTGCCCCTCCAGCCAGCCCCAGCAGAGCTATCGGATGCATGACGTGAAATGTCTTTTCCTTCTGTGACTGTCAAACAGATCCGCATGCCACGCTTTGGAGCACTACCGTTCATCCATCAAACACAAACAATTATTCCACGAATAAAGATTAAATGTTTGCCATAAAAAAAAAAACAATTAAATTTGTTTCTAGTATTTTTTTAATGCAAGACAGTAAAAGCAAATGATTTAATGATCAGTCTTGCATCTAACACTTCTTCACTAGAAACGGAATTCTATTTAGAATTTCATTTCTATTAGAATAAAACCAGATTCCACATTTCTCCACAGATTTCTTGGCAATCGGAAAGTCTTCAATAAATTTCAGCGCTTGAGTTCAGAGTGGATGTGAAAAGAAATGATGCTCAGCACAGAGATCAGCCATTTGGGGGTTGGAATGAGATGATCTAAAGGTCCTTTCCAACCCAAACCATTCCATGATTCTATGATAAGTTACCTTTGAATAGGGGAGAAGGGATAGGGCCGGTGAGGGAATGGTAGGATGACCAGGGCCTTGCAGGGTGCCACCACCCTGTAATTCCTGCTGTGATCACACTGAGTGCTCGCTTTGTTGTATCAGATGAGTGACGAAGATCAAATGATATTAAATGACCATGATTGCATCAAACCTGATCTAAAGAAGGTGATGCAAAAAAATGAGTGTGCAAACGCCTGCACAGCTGGAATAGCTACGTAACCACATGCAAAAATGGGAATAAACCTGAAATATGGATCATCAGCTTAGAGCCACGTGGTGCATAAAACAAGCCAGATCTCCTTGGAAAGACTGAAAACTTAAATATGAATGGAACTGATGAAATTCTGCTTCATAATATAAAAGTCTTAATATTGCAAGAAACAACTCACACTTAAATCGGATTTTACAATATTCTGAAAGTAATGTGTCAAATAAAAATAAGCAAAAGACAAAGGCTTTTGTCATAATCTTGTTCAAGATACTGCAAAACCTCACATCACCACAATTTACAAATGAAACGCACTTAAGCTGCAATGCAATCTGGAGGGGTTTGCAAGTTTCAAAGCAGAAAGAGAAGCCAAAACTGGGATAAAGCATATTCCTTTCTCATTTGTGCAATGCTCTACACCATTGCAATGTTTTTCTTCATAGGATAAAAGAAGTCATTGACAATTCTTGCTACAGAACAATATCTGGTGCCACTCCTGTACTTCCGATGTCAAAACGACTTCACTTAAAATACACTTAAAATACTATACTGTAGAATTCCAGCCTGGTTTGGGTTGGAAGGGACCTCAAAGCTCAACCAGCTCCAACCCCTGCCACGGGCAGGGACCCCTTCCACTGGAGCAGCTTGCTCCAAGCCCCTGTGTCCAACCTGGCCTTGAGCACTGCCAGGGATGGGGCAGCCACAGCTTCTCTGGGCACCCTGTGCCAGCGCCTCAGCACCCTCACAGAGACCAGATTCGTCCTCACAATCTGTGACTGCTTCAAGTGCTTAACCAGAAAAGAGTTCATCTTTCCTTCAAAGGGCATTTATTTCTTCAGGGTACAAAAATAAAGCAGAAAAACATGTTCTGGATGGTTAAAAAGTTAGAAGACCTGCTCAAATACAGCTGAAAACATTAGAAAATCTCTTGAATATTTCTGCATCAGACATTTTCATTATATCAGCACTTAACAACCTCTTTTTTTCTGTGGATACTTACGAAAAGTTATTTTTCCAGCATTTCTCTTTGATAATGTTTGCTGTATTACAAAATAAATAATGTAATATGTGATGTAACTGTAGAAAGATGCAGAATGTATAAGATGTGATCTAGGTAACGAACAGATATCAGATCACACAGGTTCAACATGTTTTCCCAGAGGTCATTGAAAATGTTGTCAATACTGTCTTCTTGAGAGACGCAAGTGCTGCAAAGCACATCTTCCTTCAAATTATGCCTATACCACCTCTACCAACAAAATGCAGGTAAAATTTGAGCAATTTGATGTAAGTTCTTATAATAATTTCTGTCACACCTCCCATCTGCACATCTTGCTCTGTGATAGCAATTTATGTTATTTCCTAGCTTTGAATGGGGAGCTCTTGAAATAAGTTACAGGATGCATTCAGGCACCATCATCAGCTTCAGCTTGTGCTCAGCATGGTCCAGCACAGTCCCCCTCCAGTTTTGCTGACCAGTATTAAGCATTGTTGTTGCAAAAGAATCTATGCGTGCACACAGGCCCTTTAGAATCATAGAATCATAGAATGGTTAGGGTTGGAAAGGACCTCAAGATCATCCAGTTCCAACCCCCCTGCCATGGGCAGGGACACCTCACACTAAACCATCCCACCCAAGGCTTCATCCAACCTGGCCTTGAACACTGCCAGGGATGGAGCACTCACAACCTCCCTGGGCAACCCATTCCAGTGCCTCACCACCCTCACAGGAAAGAATTTCCTCCTTAGATCCAATCTAAACTTCCCCTGTTTCAGTTTGAACCCGTTACCCCTTGTCCTGTCACTACAGTCCCTGATGAAGAGTCCCTCCCCAGCATCCCTATAGGCCCCCTTCAGGTACTGGAAGGCTGCTCTGAGGTCCCCACGCAGCCTTCTCTTCTCCAGGCTGAACAGCCCCAACTTCCTCAGCCTGTCTTCATACGGGAGGTGCTCCAGCCCCTGAGCATCCTCGTGGCCTCCTCTGGACTTGTTCCAGCAGTTCCATGTCCTTTTTATGTTGAGGACACCAGAACTGCACACAATGCTCCCGGTGAGGTCTCACAAGAGCAGAGCAGAGGGGCAGGATCACCTCCTTCGCCCTGCTGGTCACGCTCCTTTGGATGCAGCCCAGGATCCGGTTGGTTTCTGGGCTGCGAGCGCACACTGCAGCCGGCTCATGTTCATTTTCTCATCGACCAGCACCCCCAAGTCCTTCTCTGCAGGGCCGCTCTGAATCTCTTCTTTGCCCAGTCTGTAGCCGTGCCTGGGATTGCTCCGACCCAGGTGTAGGACCTTGCACTTGTCGTGGTTGAACTTCATAAGGTTGGCATCAGCCCACCTTCTGGGCACTGATTACACTGATTACATTTTTCTCTCCAATGTTTTCCATCTTCTGTCAAAATTAATACTGAATTTTTATTTATCATTTTCACTGGGGTTGAGCACCTCTGATTTCAAATGGAACATAAAACCAGATGTGAAATAGCTATGGTACAGCAATCTTTCACAGCGCTGAAGGCTCTCTCCTGGCACCTGTTATTCTAATCTTGCTCCCTTTTGAGGTCATCTTTTAATTTGAAACTATCCTGTCTTTCCAGAAACTGTGACAAACAGGGGAAAAATATGCTTGAAGAATCTATTCATGTACACATGGCACCTGACAGGGAAGGACGTAGGTATCTGCTTCACTAATGCACCAGTACGCAGCATGAAAGTAACAAGACAGGTTTCAAGGCACAGAGCAAACATGAGTTAGCTCACAGAGCCTGGGTGTACAAGGGCACCCAGAGAAGCTGTGGCTGCCCCATCCCTGGCAGTGCTCAAGGCCAGGTTGGACACAGGGGCTTGGAGCAAGCTGCTCCAGTGGAAGGGGTCCCTGCCCGTGGCAGGGGTTGGAGCTGGAGGAGCTTTAAGGTCCCTTCCAGCACAAACCAGGCTGGGATTCTATGATTTATGCTCGTATAAATGGCAACTTTCATAAGATTCTGATACTAAGCAGTAGCTGGTCACCCATCTCTCCTAGTAGCTTTATTTTTCTGTGCCTGTTCAAATGGTAAAAAGAAGAAGTAATTACCTTACTCTGTTGACTTTAATTTACAATTGCTCATTTACCTTAAGTGACATCCATATTGCTTCTTGCAGTGAACTTGATGCACTCTTACTTAAAGTGGTGAAAGCAGGGAATAGGTTTTGGGAGTGGACATGGGAGCACTGCAGTGAAGCTAATAATTCAGATTATAATTAAGGTTAGAATCAGAACCACTTAGTTATTTACAATTAGTAATTTTAACATATGATCTATGTAGTGCTGCAGTTGCAGACCCAGAACAGAGCCTGGTTACGACAGCCACCTTTCAGATAAGCGTGTCCTTACTTACCTGGTATTGCTCTTTTGAAGCAGGAATCTTTCTCTAAAAATAAAAGATGATCAGAGCTATTCTGCACCAGAATTACAGACAGCTTTATTCTACCTGCGCCAGCACCAGGTGAAAAATGCTTACATTGTGCTACATCTATCACATAATTAATCCCAATATTACTACATGAAATCTCATGTGTGATAATATTTTCCAGAAATGTTATGTTACAAAAAGGTCAAATATCATATAATTTTTCTGCTGGATCCTCCTTTGAGCCATGTTTACCCTAAGATATTAGGTTCCAGAAGGGAGAAGGAACAATAGCATGTGATAGTCCAGTGAATACGCGTTGATTAAACTACAGACATATACCTGCTGAGCAGTTGCAGTGGATGGTTTGAGAGGCAGCACACTTCAGAGAAGGGACTGTGGAGTCACGGCACAGCCCACATCCAAGGGGAACAGAGCCCAGATGTCCACCTTCCCACCAAAGTCCACCTCTCTGCTAATGCTCCAGCTTTCCCAGGGAGCTTTGCATCCATTTGGAATGCTGGTTGCTCTACCAGGCCCTTGGGCTTGTTAAAAGGGGGTTGTAAACATGAATGTTAAACCTTGACACTTGCTCACACATAACCTTTTGTCTCTACTATGGGGGGTGTATATATACCCGTATATATAGACCAGGTTGCATCAGTCTTCGAGCAAGCTGCTCTAGTGGAAGGTGTCCCTGCCTGTGGCAGGGGGTTCAAACTGAATGAGCTTTAAGGTCCCTTTCAAACCAAACCATTCTGTGATTCTATGCTTTTATGACACGTGAGAACTACACCCCAAGGGATGGACAACATCCCTGCATATTTTGCTCCTCATTTTTTCTCTGATCATCATCTCAGTAGTTCTCAGCATCACTATCATTCTGGGTTGGGATCTGCCTTTCCAGAAAGAGGTTCAGCACTGGAGTACCAGAGGAAAAAAATACATTCAAGAGATGTCACTCTCCAATTCTCACCTTTAACTCAATAGTGAAAACAAATACAGCAAGCTGCATAATATGGGGATTTGTTTCCTGTTCAAAAAAAAAAAAACCCCAAAACCTTGCTTCACGAAGGTCCTCTCCAAGAAAAAGCCAAAATCAAGAAAGGGTGACAATGAACTTTATCCAAGTTAGTCCATTTGCCCCTCTCACCAACCTCTTCTCCCCATGAGAACAGAGGCACAGAGTAAATCCTTTCATGGGGAACCTTCAAGCAATGGGTTGGATCGACCATTCCCATTCACTCCTCTGTGGAAACAACAAATAAAACAAGCTGAACCAGAGCCATCAACTAAATGTCCTGATGATTCTCCTCCACAGCTCTTATAAATCTATGGATTTCTATGTCACTAAAAGGACCTCCTGTATTACTTGCTATTATTATTTCACATCATGCCAGTGACCACAGCCACCTCAGGCTGCCCATAGGCACTCTCTCTCCTCCGGAATGAAGGATCATAGAATCATAGAGTCATAAAATAGTTCGGGTTGGAAAGGACCTCAAGATCATCCAGTTCCAACCCCCCTGCCATGGGCAGGGACACCTCACACTAAACCATCCCACACAAGACTTCATCCAACCTGGCCTTGAACACCGCCAGGGATGGAGCACTCACAACCACCCTGGGCAACCCATTCCAGTGCCTCAGCACCCTAACAGGAAAGAATTTCCTCCTTAGATCCAATCTAAACTGCCCCTGTTTCAGTTTGAACCCATTACCCCTTGTCCTGTCACTACAGTCCCTGACGAAGAGTCCCTCCCCAGCATCCCTATAGGCCCCCTTCAGGTACTGGAAGGCTGCTCTGAGGTCTCCATGCAGCCTTCTCTTCTCCAGGCTGAACAGCCCCAACTTCCTCAGCCTAAAAAGGATCCTTCATTGTCCTCCCAAGAGTTGTGCTCTGCAAAGCCAATTGAGCAAAGCAAGGTCCCTTTATTTATTTATTTGATTTCTTTCATGGATCTGATCCAAACCTACCAAAAGCACAGGGACTTGACCGAATTCTTGTGGCTTTTCACCTGGTTGCTGCAAGTCAGGGATGGGCAGGATCTAAACTAAATCTCCACCTCGCTTAAGTGGTAAAGATTAAAGTATTGTTGAATGGTGAGAAAATGTCCCTTTCATTTCAGTATTGTTGAGCTTCTATCGAGCACACACAGTTTTGGTAACTCTGGCTTTGGTGGGCTTTTCCGTTTTGTGTAGTTTTGTACTTCTTTCATGATTTCAAGTGCCTTTAATTTTCACTTTGCTTAACTCAGTCAGCTATTGATAAAACCCAAATGGAGATGCTGAGTCCTTAAAAAGAACCTGTGTTTTTTCTAGTCTTTAAAAAGTACTACTGCCCGTATGTACTCTGAACCATCTGTTACACATCTAATTAAAATATATTTGTAATGAGCTTTTTAGTGAGCACAGAATACGGCCTGAACAGGATGTCAGTCAAGAACCGATTGTTTCGGTAGGTAGGTTACCTTAAACTCCTATTAGTTTAACAAAACCATGCACTGGTATTTTCATGCCGTATAAAAGCAGATTCAGGGAGGGCAGGCATTCGCATACTTTTTGTAATAATTTCCTCTTCAAATATGTTGCTGTTCCTTTCTAATATCGAGTCAGATGGCCCCTTATAATTGCAGTATCAAATCTTTGCCTCAGTTTTCAACTGCAGGTGATTTCAAATGATTAAAGATGCACAACAGGGAATAAACAAAAATGCTTACATGCAATTATTTTTAATTAGTATTTGGCTATAAAGTGTGTGCCTTCATAAAAAAGTCTGTTATTCACATAAACATCTGTTACCATACACACAAGGAAACACACTGTAAGTCTGTCATCACATCACCAAAACAGAATATACTAAGGAAGGCTGGACAGGAAAGCCAACACTTTGAGTTTTTAAACAAAAGATATAAGCATAACTGCCAAAACAGACACTGTACCACACCTTTCAATTAGCGCAGCTCACAATCAAAGGAAGAGCTATTACCAATGGAATTATACTTGAAAATGTTAAAATAGATGGAATTATTCTTTGAAAACAATGGAATCTGTAAGCACAAGACGATTTCAAACTCTTTACTAATTTTGCACCAGCGAACATAATCAAAACGCTTCCTGTTTGCACAGTATCTCTGGGTACTCTTCGGACAACTTTTTTAAATCTTATTTTTGTTCATTATTTAAGCCCGCTCCAAAATACAACCCCACCAAAACCCCCCTCTGCTGTGGCATTGGCACATAAATAAACCGGCAGCGTTCAGTGCTGGCCTCGTTTTACAGAAACTTGACTCAGGGACGTTGACATATTTTAAGGAAGCACGCGACAAACAGCGAAGTAAGAGATATACAGAGTGATATAAATTAATACCACAGTAATTGATGGGTGGAGATAAGGTTGCTCTGCGGAATACTGAGGATAAAATGAAGAGAGGTGTGAGAGTACCTTGCCCATGAATTACGGAATCGGTGGGAATTGCTGAGCTCTGCTGCGAGGAAGCTCTTGAAAATGCCGTAACACCTCCAGCCACCAAACTTACCACCTCACTTCCACTCACTTGCCTTAACCAGGCAGTTTGAGAGCCTGACTAACACAGCCCCATTTGCATGAAAATAAAATCAATTGATTAATTAAAAAGCACACATGACAGTCTCTGCCAGTTGTGCCCGGCGTTATCTATAGTCAGATCTGAGGTGGAAAAAAATCACTGCACCTCCATTGTGGCTCTGCTGGGACCAATAACTAATCATTACAGCAAAGCCAACCTGGGGGTGCTGCTCATCAGAAACATGGATGGAGACACCACATGTAATCCTGACCCAGCACCTTGACCCATTAATTGTGCGCACAAATCTTTCTGCATATCCTGAGAGAGCTCATGTGTCTTAAAATCCTTCCTTCACGAGCTCTTAATGGATGTCCTCTGGGTCTGGCTTCCAATTCAAACCAGTCCGTCCTGGCCCAGAGAGAAGTCAAAAGTACCCTCAGAGTTTATAATGGCAAAGATGACCCTCTGCTAGGAAGCAGATCCGAATCTTTTCCAGCTCCCTTTGATTTACAAGCCTTCTCTTGCACATCAGCATTTCATATATCTTCCAAAGTGTCAGAAATATGAAAGTCATACATTACATGCGAAGAATGGCCCAGTTCATTACTATCATTTTATTTATTTAACAAATACGGTATTTAATCAGAAGAATCTGACAGCTACAATTGTTTATTGCAATCATACACCACAACAATAAATAAACATTGCACATTAAGCAGTAGGTAGAAGGAGAACTGCAAACATCCCATATAAAAAATTCTTCCTGAGAATCCTTCACTAACGGACAGTATTTGTAAATCTATTGACAAAGAGCTCCAAAAAGATGGAGCAGTAAATAAAACACGAGAGACCAGACAAGGCAGGTTTTGCTTTCAGACAAGCAGATTAATTTCTGGGTTGACTCCAGAACAGAACTAGGCTACTTCCAGTCAGCTTTGAACTAACACAATGACATTGCACACTCACTCGTAAATAACAAAAGCCACATGAAATTCAGATCTGCCTTTTAGTGATAACCAATTCTCCATCTCGTAAAATGCGAATCACCACTTCTCAGATCGCATCTGTGTCATGGAGCAGGGCAAGTGGCAACCCACCCTCACCAATGTCCACTTCACCCACTGGAGTAGTGTCCTCTCCAAGAGAAGCCGGACCACGTTATGGCCTGTACTCCTCATTTGCTTAATCCCAGAACCCCAGACTGGTTTGGGTTGGAAGGGACCTTAAAGCTCACCCATCTCCAACCCCTGCCATGGGCAGGGACCCCTTCCACTGGAGCAGCTTGCTCCAAGCCCCTGTGTCCAACCTGGCCTTGAGCACTGCCAGGGATGGGGCAGCCACAGCTTCTCTGGGCACCCTGTGCCAGCGCCTCAGCACCCTCACAGGGAAGAGCTTCTGCCTAAGAGCTCATCTCAGTCTCCCCTCGGGCAGGTTCAAGCCATTCCCCTTGGCCTGTCCCTACAGGCCCTTGTCCCAAGCCCCTCTCCTGTTACGCGACATTCCCTTCCCAGCGTTGTGCGTCCTGACTGAATTCAAAAAAGCAAAGAAAATCTATCATCTCCATTTCAAAAGCTTCAGTTTTTGCATCTCCCCCCCATTTACTGCAAGTACAGGGCCAGCAGGTGCAGCTTTCAGACCCCTCTGCTTTCCGAACTTCAGTGAGGGCTTGCAAGTTAGTGGAGCAGGAGCGTGTCTCACTGTGACAGATAGCTGGGCTTGCGAGAAGAAATAACCATTTTCCTCCTGAAACCTGCTGCAGCGTCATAGCAGGGACATGCCACCCTTCAGCACATAGGGTTGAGAATAAATCAGCACTTTGCTTTATTCCTCTTCTCATTCGCTCTTCCTTCTGGTTTAGAAGTGTCTATCATGTAGCTTTGGATGTTAACATGGAGGGAAGAAGTTTTAGCTCCCTGTCCCTTAAGACAAGGCAAATTCCAAAGGAAAAGGTACAGATGGATCCCGGCATCTCCTGGCCATGGCGGTTTGCAGGATCTATCTCTGTGTGCATCCTCAAACATAAACTTTGCAAAAGAATCAGAAAAGAAGGCAGAAAAAAACAGATGAAATGGCTATTTCAGCTCCATATGACTATCACCCCTTCCACATGAGAGCCAGATCCAGCATGCTGCTTCCAAATTCCCAGGAAATACAACTCAGAGGTTTCAGTGATGTTGGAAGGGGAAATATTTCATTGTTGGAGCAACCCAGGAGATCAAAGCTGAGGTGGACTGCTGGGTCCCTAGGATAGCTGAGGCTACAGGAACTCTGGACCTCTTCCCATCCAACCTCCTGCTCATAATGGGGCTAATGGCACAGTTGGACCCAGCTCCCACAGACTTGTCAGGTCCAGCACACTTCTCCATAGACCATCCCACACCAGCCATTCCAAGCAGCATTCCTGAGCCCCAGACCCTTCCTTTCCAGTGCTGGATGGCTCAGTGTCAGCACAACCCCTGTGTCCAACTGACTGGAATGGGGACAAAGCTGTGAGCAGGTCCTTCCCAGGAATTATCTTCTTGGATCTAGAAATACCTACCAGGGAAGGATGTAGATGAGGGACAGACCAAACCATCTCAATGGAGCTCAACAAGTCAAAGGCAAAAAGCTACCAGTGATTTAAGTACAGCAAAGCAAATTGACCAGAAGGCACTAGGCATCATCTGGCTCCTGCCACCAGCCAGAGGTAGACACCACATGCAGGCACCATGCATTCAGAAAACACCCTTCTGGGATGAATCAACTGGATAGAGAACAACAACCACATCATGAAATCCCTGAAAACAAGGCATTAATCCTGTTAAAGTTCAATAAAAGATCAATTCATAACAAAAGTTTAGTGTGAGGTGTCCCTGCCCATGGTAGGGGGGTTGGAACTGGATGATCTTGAGGTCCTTTCCAACCCTGACTATTCCATGATTCTATGATTCTATAACTCAGAGCTCAGACAAGATTCTTTTTAACACACTAAATACAGCCCCTACTCGACACTTCTCTTCCAAGCCCTGCAAATACTGCCCAACAATGTACAATGGGGTAGTAAGTTTTGTCCTAATGAATACATGTCATCATCTGGCCACAGTCTTTTAAGCTGAAATCCCTTAAGGTGTGAACAAACACGTCTCAATCTGAACTTAAGGAGAAGGAAAAATAAACTGAATTGCACTTCAAAGAGTAAAGGGACAGAAAAGCCACAGATGACTGCAACTGAAAAGTGCCTTCCTTCTCCTCACTGAGTGGAAAATGCAGCAATCAGATCCCTGTGCTGGCTCCAGGTATTTTAGTTTCAAGAGGCATGAATACTAAAAGGCAAATGCTAAAGCTCTTGCAATATTTATGTGGCTTAATTGTGAAGTTTTATTTACTCACCCACTATTTGTATTTTTTCCCCAAAGAAGCTGATGGTAGTGACAAAAATATTAAAGCAGAAAGGTTAAACCTCTGATAGTCTGCTTGAAGGAGCTAAGTTATAGCAAGTCATTGCTGTCAGTAGGAACTCAACTGCCTTCTATGAATGAAATGCTTCAAAAGCATTTATAAGCACTAATTAGTGCGAGTCCTAGAGATAAACAGAGCAGTGAGTACCAATTGTGCCTGAAACAATTGAGCTTTTTGTGAGGCTTCAAGTGAGCGTCACATCTTTGAAGGAGGCATTTTAGTTCTTCACTTTATAAATTAATCTGTCTCCAGAAGCCTATTATTCCTCTAAGGTACAACTTAAAAACAGGATGTATTTGGGACTTTCCCATTGAGGGAAGCATGAAATAATGCTACAATACTTGGTGTCTAGTATCGTGCCAAAAAAATCTCAGTGTGTCTTTGTGAAGTTTAACTCAGAACCAGCTGATTCCTAGAGCCTCTCAAACACCACTTCAACAACAAGGACTATCTGATTTCCACAGCCATAGAGGAAAATTACAACTCCAAAGCAGCCTCACAGCCCAGAAGGCAAATACAAAGAATCCAAGTTTGTCTTTGGTTGTTGTTTTTCCTTTAAATCTCAGGATGACAAAGCAGATAGCTTGATGTGCTGGGGAGGGCAAACTGGGGCTTTTATCAAGCCCTTGGTTAATTATATCCATCACTTGGTCTTATTTTAACCTTTATCCAAAGATTTGCATTGGGCTATCCCAGGTAATAGCAAATACAAATACTCGAAAGCAGTACATACACTGGGGAAAGAATAATAAAAGCACGACTTCAATTTGCTTTGGGAATAGTTCAGAAAGACAAATGATTTCTGGAGGAATCATGAGGAAAACCACTAAATATGCTCCTGGAAAAATAAGGAATATTGACATGTGTTGTCCAGGCCACTGGTAGCATTGCAGAAATCTTATACATGACAGCTGCTTTCCCGACTTGCTGTTATTTTAACCAGTCAGAGCAACAAATGAAACTCTCTGATTCTTTCGGACGTCATTTGGCACACAACTGGGGGAATCTCAAAAGAATGGCACTTTTTTGCTCCCATTTTTCTGATCATCTGCCTGAACATTTCCCAGAATGAGGCAGAACCTCCGGTACATTCTGTAGGCAGCGTGAGATGGAGGATTTCTCCCTTATCCAGCACCGCGCTGTCACATCGGAATCTCTAAGAACACTTTAAACGTTTCAGCAAGACTTGTCGAGCCTATTTTTGTCCCTGCAGCATCTATCTCCGTGTCCCCTGATTTCCCGTTTCCTTCTGCTGGCTGGGATCCACCAGGAGACGACAGCTCGTCACTGCTGCGCTAACGCCACAGAGCCATCAAATCAACCCCTGCCTGCTCCTACATCCCTCGCAACATGGAATGGTGACATGGATGCTATGTTATAAACTCCTTTTTCTTTATGCATGTTTGCTGTTTCTCTGCTAATCCCTAATTAGCCGAAGTAGCTGGCCAAGCCACGCTCCTTTGCACAGCCAAGCTGGATCACTCTCAGTGGTAGGGACTGGTCCTCACAGTTTTCTTTGAAGAGTTCAGGCTAATTTACTAGGAAAACCACTAAATTATCACTGTGCTGAGAATAATAAATCATTAACAGACAAAATCTCTGCTTCATTCTGGCAAACAGAAATATTTATATGGATGCTGAAGTAGTACAGGAACCATCTGCACCCCGGGGTGGGGGGTTATGTTTGCTCCATCTCAGACAGAGCGAGATTGGGAAATGTGTGGTAATTCCCTTACCCTGCTGCTACACACGACACTCACATGCATCTGCCATACATCTGCCATACATACAGTTAAATGTGTTTACAGTTTTATTCATGCCATTTTCTTTTCGCCGTTTTGTATCTCTTTCTGCACTGTTCTCAACACAAACCAGAGTAAGGGTCTTAGGTTTAAAATTTCCCCTTCATTTTATTGTTTTAAGGCTTCCAAGTTCACTATTGTCATGTTTCACATAACCTTATTATAGCTGTGAATATTTTCTCCGCAAAGCTGAGAAGAAGGTGGTGGAAAGCACTCCATGGCTACTGAGGAGCTGCTTCTTATGGGGAAGAGATCCACGAACTTCACCCCTCTCTATCGTCACAGGCTAGGAATAAATATGCTTTTAGCCATCCCATTTGTGCCTCAACCTTTCAGCACCCTTGCCACTTATCACATTTTTCAAGGTCACCCACTACCACCATCTCCCCAGTTGCCAAATCGATACAAGCAATATCACACCTCCTATAAAAACAGTTCTACTTAAATACATTCGAGCCCCATAGAACAAAAAACAACTTACCCTGCAACAACTCGGATGTCTCTTTAGGAAGAACCAGGGAACTCAGGTCATATTCCTTCAAAACCAACGGAATTACACCATTCACTTCAAGCGAGCACCAGAGCAGGAGTTCAGGATGTCCCTTTGCAACCCAGTTAAGTGCGTTGGTTACTTATAAGCAGGGTTAGTAAGCCTGTGCGTGTAGTTAAGCCCATGGCCAAGCACTCTGATGGCTCTGGTTTAGCACAGCTTGGCCCATTAGGCTGCCACTGAAGGCACAGTGGCTTAGTTTAGGCAAGGATGGTGTGATTTAGTTCAGGAAAAGTAAACACCTATACTGTAATTTCAATAATCTTCATTATTTTCTCAACATAAGAATAATACCCATGTTTGCAAAGGCCTTTATGTAGAATATTTCTTATTAGACTTAACTACCACAGATAAACTCTAGATCCAACCCAGGCTTCCCAAACACATGCAGATGTAAGCCCTTTGCTGCTGTGGGATGTTGCTTCCAACATCCTGACCACCTACAACCTTCTCCCATCTGGAGGCTGGGGAGTTTTGGTCCTTGGCTTATGATACAGGACCAGCCACCGCGGGGAATACTTAGATTTAGGATGGTACCTTTTTGCGATAAGGCTGCGGACAATTCTGTGTCTGCTCAATGCAATGTTCAATTGCTCCAAGGGATTAGGTACTGTTTTCTAGCTCTATGGGGAGATGCCTTTACCTGTGAATGGAGCACAATTTATAGAGGTAAAAAACATTCCTATTACGGTATTTTCAAATCCCACATTGCCATTTGCATTATGTTTCAGTTGTGTATTTGCACAGCAGAGCAGGCTGTTCCCATTCTCTTGTCCTCTTTCCAATATTCCCTTCCCATGCAGCAGGTCCCAGAACGAGTAGGAGTCTCTGAAAGTGATTCAGAACTAAATCAAGTGTGATTTACATATAATAAACTTCTCCTGAATGTCAGCTTGCCAAAATGGATTATTTACTGAGGTCTTGTTGTTATATCACAGGGTTATAGCAGGTGCTGTTATAAGAACCATGATGATTGCAATCCATTAGTAACTGTCACAGGAACTCCTGCTGCAAAGGAAGGAGACAGCAAAAAATGCCAACTACCTAGAAACTGGAAATTGGATTCGGGAGACATATTTATCCTGAATTCCAAGTCTGGTTCACTACGTGATCTGTGGCAACTCATCTACCTGGTCTATTCTATACCTTCCACTTCTGAGAAGTTCAAATAGTGAGCTTTCCACCTCTGTAAACACCATTTATGTTATCAGATGGAAATGGCCAAGTGCTGCTAACATTTCCAATGGAATAATCCCAGGATCCACCGGAGGAGCCATTCACCTGCTGGTGACACTTGGATATCCTCAGGCGATGGAAGGCAGCAGAAAATAAAGCCTTTAAGTAGGAGCGAAGATTAACTTCCCCATCCAGAAACAGCAGTGGGAACGCTGGGAGTGACACGGATAACAGCACAAGGAGAAATTCAAGGAATGTTATATCTGGACCACTCAAGTCTGCGTCTTTTGAAGAGACCAGACTGCTGCTCAGCATGAGCTCTCCTTAAAAACATCACAGTTATCTCCTACCCTGTATGGGAGCAGCTTCAGCTCGGGGACTGCAACCATCCTCGCTGTCATGAGGACATCTCCTGCTCTGCACAGCACACAGACAGCGCTGGGTGTTTTGTCTTTTTAATTGTGCTGCTATTCTTAACTGTGTGAAATAGTTCCGTGCAGTCAAATTACGCTGCAGCAAAATTCAGATCCCCTCTTACAGGCAGCAGCTGTCGAAATAACTGCTTTACAATGTAATCCCCTTGTTCAGTAAGTCTTTGCCTTCCAACATTTTTTGCCAAGGAATCAGACTGGCACTTAAGTATGAGAATAACCAAGGATCTTGCCTTTGTCTCCAGCCAACTGAAATCCTAAGCCCTGCTATGACATTATATAAACATTCAAAAAATGCCTGTGAATACCATAATTTCTCCAGGTCTCACAAATGAGGAATTATCCAAGTAATGGATTATGAATGGAGCAGGAACGTATGGAAACATTACCCACCCAAAACATATTAGAGCTCCCAATGACTCAACATGAAACAAACTGTGCTAGGGATTGAACAGAATGAAGCTGTCTCCTGAGATTTGGCCTAACTAACTCCCATGAAAGACCCCATAAAGGTGGAAATACATATAGATACTGTTTATAACTACTATCTGAAGCTGAGAAGTGCACTCAGGAAGGACTAATATACATATAATAATATATATAAATATATATAAAAGACCATTAACCCAACTATGAGCTTAAACTGGTACCTTGAAGCTTGAAAATCAAATACTAGATGTATGTAGCAAGGTGTGTCTTTCTCCTCTCCAACCCCATTATCCACAACCATGTTTGCATTTTGCCTCTACAAACTTGATAATTTTTAACACATACGTTAATATTGTTAATTCAGGTGTGTTTATAAGGAAAGTTATAAGGAACTTTAAGGGAAATCATTGAACAAAATGAAAGGCACTGACCAGCTGCCTACTAAGCGCAGGGTCGTTGCTGTGCCCATGCCTAAAATCACTGTAAGAGAAACCCAAGCAAAGTTTACAGAGATGCTGACAGTCACTTTTCAAAGTCATTGCTCAATTCATTCCTCTGCCACTTGTCAGCGCGCCAGACCCTTCAACCATTTCTTACTTAAGTATCCCTTATTCATGCGAGTGGGACATAAGTAAAGATTACTCATCTGAGGAGTTGCAAAACTGCATTTGAGGGTTGCTGCCCTGGAGCCAGCCATTGTATGGGCTCTGACTAACTGCAGTGAGGAGCCCGCCTATCTTCTGGGAAAGAAAGTTCTAAGAATGATGTTTTAAACTAATTAAACAAGTTATAGTTTGCTGCCTTTCTCCTTTTCTTTATTTTTTTCTGTAGTTGCAAAGCCTGGGACAACAATGGGGTTTCTTGTTTGTAGCTTTTGTATCTTTAAACTATAGGAAACTCGCCTCTTGGCCAAACTGGGCTGGCTTGGAGCCAGCGTGGATGTCTCCATTCCCATCCTTTCCCGTATTCTTTCAATGAGCAACATAAAAATGTTCATGTTTTTGGAAGCGAAGCAAAGCAGAGGCTCAGATGGATGGATTCCGAACTGTGCTGCTTGGACAGGCAGCCGTCACAAACAAACGTTTATGAAACCCATGGAAACAAGCAGAAAGGTTCTCATTGTCTTCAACCGGCCCCAGTCTGGAGCCTTGCAGCTTCTTAACCAATTAGGAAGGTTTTCAGTATTAAACTTATGTTGACTTTATTAAAACTTGTTAGATTGTAAGGTTGAAAGTCATCCGGTGTCAGCGGGAGATGGGCACAGGGTTGATGAAGCTACCATGTGAAGCAAGTGTTCTGGATGCATACAAAATAGTCATAATATAAAGAAGAAATGAGAACCATGGCCATGGCTGAAAGACAACTTACCAAGAACACACAAGCCATGAATTTTACACCACAGGATCACCATAGAATCATAGAATAGTTTGGGTTGGAATGGACCTTCAAAGCTCATCCAGTCCAACCCCCCTACAGTAAGCAGTGACATCTTCGACTAGATCAGGTTGCCCAGAACCACATCCAGCCTGGCCTGGAATGTCTCCAGGGATGATGCATCAACCACATGCAACCTGTGCCAGTGTTTTACCACCCTCATTGCAAAGAATTTCTTCCTCACAACCAGCCTGAATCTCCCCCTTTTAGTTTAAACCCATCACCCCTCGTCCTGTCACAACAGGCCCTGATAAAACATCTCACCCCATCTTTCTTATAGGCCCTGGCTGCCCCCATGTCTCACCACCAGGCTCACCCCAGAGCAAACACTTAGCTCCCCACTGAGCACCCCACTGTGCTCAAAGCAGGGATTAGGGCCCCCAAACCTGTGCCAAAGCTTGCCTGAGGCTTGCACTGAGTTTAATAGGAGCAAGGCTTGGTCCTGTAAGTAGGTGATATATTTATGGAGCAATGACCAGCCAAAACGTAGGAAAAGAGCTCAGCCAACTCCTTTGCTATTTCTGATGACACAACAAAGTCTGATTTTCATTAAGTTTTGCACATATATATATCAGGGGTCCTCCTAGGGACTGGGGAATGACTGCACTTTGTTTGAACTCTATAGCTATTATATACTACTTTTTATTGATTTTTTTTGGCCTGTGATTCTCAATATAGTTCCTTTGTGTTCATGGAAAAATATTTATTTTTAGTCCCACAATTTTCCAGTATGCTTGTTTTCATCATAATCGTTTTCCTTCTCTTACAAATGCTGTGTGATTACTGGTTACATCTTCCCAGTCCTCCAAAAACACTACAGCATGTAAGATTAACAATTTTAGTCATCTTGAAAACGCAGAATGAAAACAAAAGCATGGGTCAGTGTATGTACTATGCTCTCAGCTGTATATTTATAGTTTCCAACAGCACCCAGCCCATGTTTTTGGAAGGAAAACTTGTCTATGAAGTAAATATACAACCTTGAGAAAAGTTTGCCTTTCTGTTTTGAAATGTTTGCAGACAAATAAATTAGGAGACCAACTTGCCACCTGAAATGTCAGAGGTTCATTGAATTATAGAATGGATCGGATTGGAAAGGACCTTAAAGCTCATCCAGCTCCAACCCCTGCCACGGGCAGGGACCCCTTCCACTGGAGCAGCTTGCTCCAAGCCCCTGTGTCCAACCTGGCCTTGAGCACTGCCAGGGATGGGGCAGCCACAGCTCCTTTGGGCACCCTGTGCCAGCGCCTCAGCACCCTCTTAGTGGTGGTCCCATCATCTTCAACAGGGTTATTTATAAGAGTAATGCAGGCAGGGAGAAGGTTGGCACCAGCAGACCCAGTGCTGTGCATCTGACAGCATGGGGACCTTCAGGTGGCACTGAGAAAGGAGAAAACCTGGAACTACTCTCAAGCTGTGATGTAAAACCTTGGGCACCCTTCCGATCCCAACTTAAACACCATTTCACTACAGTTTGATACTAGCCCTGTAAAGCTGCAACACTGCAGCCAAGCCCGAACAGTGGCATTTGCAGATCCTTTGGCATGGTCTGGCCTCCAGAGGGGCTCTGTGGCCACCCTGGACCCCCAGAAAATCTCTTCCTACCCTTGCTCAGCTCCAGCCGAAGCTTTGGGCTGTCTGCAGGAAGCCTTGTGTGAGCACAACGCTGAGGGATGACTGGAGATGCAAGTGGCCAGGGCAATGCATGAGGGAGTTGCAGCAGGGCTGGAAAGCTGTGGCTGGTACCGGGCAGAGTGCAGGGCCATCGGGGAGCCATCTGGGAGAAATCATTTTATTTATAACTTAAGTAATAGCACAAGCCACACAGCAAATCGATTTGCTTTTGGATTCCAGCTATTGTCTGATTGCCCAGACAAACAGCATCCAGTTTAAGTGGAGTCCACGGCAGTAATAACAAAGAAGGAACACAAATTTTAATTATGTTTCCACAAGTCTGTATAAGTATTGAAGAACCCCATAAAACTGATTTTTTTATTTATTTTTATTTTTTTTTTTACTAACTTGCAGTTGAAAATGTGTCATTAAAAGCTATGAGTCTGATTTTCTGCTCTGCTGGTCAGGATATTAACCAAAATGATAAAGTATTCACTCTTTGAAGGGAAGGAAAAAAGTAGAGGGAAATAAATGCTGAGGGTTTCACGCTGGAGATACTATGAGAATGATACTGAAATGAGAAACTTCATCGCCCTTCACTTGTTGGTCCTGTTATGCTGCAAGCAAGCGCTGGAGTAAGAAGGAAGATGGGAGAGAGCGAAGCAGGCAGGAAAAATAAGCAAGAAAGGGGAAAAGCAAGGTTGGGATGCTGGATGCACAGCTGACACTTTGGCTTTTGGCAGGAGCCTCGTACGGCGAGTGCGTTTGACAAGACACGTCAGGACGTGGTCTTTCATATCACCAATGATCCAAATTAATTCCTGCTCTCCTCCGCTTGCGTCTTCCCTAATTCTGCAAGCCTGACTTCAGACCGCCTGCACCTTACATTTATTTGTAATCTCGCTGCTTACACTCCGCTGAACAATAAAAGAACAATAAACTTAATAAAAAGCCCAAGTGATTGGGAATAGCTCTGGGAATGGCAGTCCGGTATGAAAGCTATAAATTTACTTGTATACTCATGACATTGTCAGCTAATTTTTATGAAAAGCCCATCACAGAACATTGCACCAAAACACTGTGATCACTCGTATGTCACCCATCATACTTCCCCTGATAACCAAACACAAAATGCATCATAAAATGATACTTCAAAGTAGAAATTCATCTTGAAACGCTCACCGTATACAGTAACAATTCTTTGCTGACCTTGTCTTGCACCTGAACCTTAAATTAATCATTCTCCTTCTATAACATTAAAGAATACCCCAGTGGTACTTTTTATTGAATTTAAAAGCTAAAACTCCAACTAACAATATCATTATTGTTTTGGTTAATATTTCCCTATTCAAATCCTTATAGAGTTCAAGAAGTTCTGCAGTGTAAAATAAGCAATAAGAGGTTTGGAAATATGATTTCACAGTATTTTTTTGTACTCGGATCAGAAAGTATTGACTGATATTTAGAGGCTGAACCAAAGCTCACTGAAGTCAAAGGAAAACACGTATTGATTTTAAATGTTTTTGGATCAAGCCCTTAAGACCTAATCCTGAAAAACGCTGAGTATATTAAAGCTCCATTGGAGCTACGGATATCAAGAATTCACAGGACTAAATCCTATTAAATACATAGTGTTATCCCGACTTAGACTAAGAGACTCAATTGGATTAATTAGGAGAGATCTTCCAGGAGATGGCCAATACACTCACATTACTCTTTTAGTGGGAATGCTGTTAGTGTAAGGAGCAGGACAGTGGCACAGGTCTATGGTAGATGGATATTGTAAGCACCCATTTACAAGAGTCCACCAAGGAGTTTTTAATGAATCAGATCTCCTCCAGTGAAGTACTCGCCACTTCTCAGACACAGAGTTTAGTGATTTCAGCAACGGCACAGCATCACTTCTTAAACACATATAGGAAGGTACCCTGCTGGCACCTGGGGATGCCTCTGCAAGAGGCAAGAGGCAAGAGACATCTCAGATAGCACTGGAGCTGCTCTACCAGCTGCAATTCAGGCATCACCCACAAGTCTTCCCCCTAAGCCCCCAAACCATAACCCCCTGCCCACCAGCAGAACCTCTGGCCCCTCAGTGCAGCAGAGAGCAGCGGCTGCTCAGCCTCCAAACCCCCTCTTGACCCTCGGGAGTATCACTCGGACCAGTGCTGCTCCTGTTGCTGAAGTTTAGATGTAGCTCCAGTAGGAACATCAACGTCTCTTCTATGGGCAATCACAACCAAGTTTGTTCATAGCTGCACCTTCAATCGTTCTCGCTTTAGGAGGAACGTGACACAGCCTTTGTCTGTGGCTACTGCAGAGAGAACAGCAGCTACCAGGAAGAAGGGTTCAGGAAATGAGAACCCAGGTTGTCAGCCTTCCAGTTTAATTCCTCTCCCATCCTTGCCAAAATGAGGAAGGATGAAGTAGTGCAGCCTCCACCCGATGACTGAATGCCTCAACTGCGGCCAGTCACACCCAGGAGGCCCCATCCCTCCCGACCGGTGACCAAAAGCCTCCAGTTGTTATTATCCAGCTTGCCCAGATTATCTTTTGCCTGAGATTCTGCAGTGGGAACCTCTGACGCAAACGGGAATCATGCACAGCTCAGAGTAAAGAGAGCTCACCCCAAACGAAACACATGACTTACGCCTGAGGGAGGGAAGGGAGGGAGGAAAGGGCTCTCAGAGCACCTCACATTGAGTATCTCATACTATCCATTGAACAGCTGCTTTCCTCAGGGCAATATCCAAGTATTTTGTGCCCAGCAGGTCACAGCTCACCCTTGCTGGAAAAGCTCAAGAGAGACCTTCACCTTCCCCAGAGGACCTCTCCCTGTGCCTTCTTGGAAGAGCCCTGGTTGTGAAGGTCTGTAATTGTGACCAAGTCATCGTCCCCCGAGAGACACCTGGTTGAAGGCACTTTCAGCAAGGCTTTCCCACTCAGCAATTGTGGCACGCAGCTTCCTGTGCCAGAAACACGGCCAAAAGGCATCTCTGGAGATGCCAACGTCATAGAATCATAGAATCATAGAATCATAGAATGGTTAGGGTTGGAAGGGACCTCAAGATAATCTAGTTCCAACCCCCCTGCCATGGACAAGGACACCTCACTGCCCACAGGGAGAACTCTGTGACGAGCTTGGACCCTGATGTAACTCCATTAGATGACAGGAGGGCTATGAAGATGAAGTGAGGGCTTTTTATAAGAGCAAGTAGTGCCAGGCCAAGGGGAATGGCTTGAACCTGCCCGAGGGGAGACTGAGCTGAGCTCTTAGGCAGAAGCTCTTCCCTGTGAGGGTGCTGAGGCGCTGGCACAGGGTGCCCAGAGAAGCTGTGGCTGCCCCATCCCTGGCAGTGCTCAAGGCCAGGTTGGACACAGGGGCTTGGAGCAAGCTGCTCCAGTGGAAGGGGTCCCTGCCCGTGGCAGGGGTTGGAGCTGGAGGAGCTTTAGGGTCCCTTCCGACACAAATCAGGCTGGGGTTCTGTGAATCCTAGTCAAATCTTGCCACTTTTAATCACCTCATAACTGACACAAACTGCGTAGGTCAGTGAGATGATTTCTAGTGGCCTCCATCAGCTCTGGAGCAGCCTCTTGGAGGGACAGTGACAAACTCCAAGAGAAGTCTGGGCTGAAAATACAGAGTTGTCTACAAAAAGCAGTTCCAAAAGTGAGAAAAGGTGACAGAAGACGACTCTGAATTAATAACACCACTTTATGTATCAGAAAATATCACATCTGGCAGAGCTGCCAAAGACAAGCACAAGCCAACTTTGTAAGAGGAGGTTTTATTGTGCTGGTAGCAGAGGAAAAACCCAATGTTTTACAAAGAAAAGAAACTTAACATGGTATTGAGGATGTTTATTTCTTTTATCATATTATGTATGAATCTTTTATAAGTTTTCAGTGAACTATATTAATTAAAAATTAGTTCTGGGAATATTTTGCTTGTAGCCTAATAAGCTATTACGTCAATACAGATTTTCATGGACTATTTTCAATGTGGAATAAAGGGGTCTCCTGAGTATGCGCAATGGAACAGAACTGTAACAAAGAGAAAAACAGCAGGATGCTTCTCACTTTTTCCTTGCACAAGTTGAGGATCAGGGTGCAGGTCTTGCTAAGTCTTTCTAAATTGTTTTTATGAGTTACTCCCAAAAGGTTTTATTACTATTATCCAAATAGTTTTATTACTAAAACTATTAGAATTTTTATGGTCTCAGACCCTATAATGAACTTGATTATTTTTATTATGGATGTTTTCCATTTTGGCCTTTATTCTGCTCCACACCAATGCTACCACACAACAAGGTAAGCCTGTTCCAACAGTGGTCCTTTGGATACCATACTCCAGACAAAGCAAGGAAAGCGGTGCAGTTACTCTAGCCCCTGGTGCTCCCATCCATCAAGAACTACAAAGACTCTGTGATGGCAATAAAACAGAATCATAAATTTCAACCCCCTTGGTTGGAACTGGAGGAGCTTCAAGGTTCCTTCCAACCCAAACCAGTCTGTGATCAGCCCAGCTGAGAGGTAGTCTCTGGTGCACCAAGGCAGCCGTCGATCTTCCCAAATCCAAACCCTGGACCACCACTGCAGCACCACCCATCACTCCATGCAGCCCGTGATGTTCATCTAAACCAGTGTAACTGTTAATACTTCTTTAGCCACACAATAAGTAAGGTATTACACTGTTGGTTGATTTAACCCAAGTCAGTAACCAAAGTAAACAGCAGTTAATTGATTTGCTCAGGCTCACCTCGGAAGCATGTGGCACCAACTGGAATGAGAAACGCAGCCTCCTGATTCCCACCTCAGTGTTTTATCCCCAGACTCCAGCTATTTCTACTGCATCAGTTCATAATTTTCAAAAGCCAAGGAAAACAAACATCACACATCTTGGTGTTCTTTAGTTTGCAGGTTGAAACATGCTCTTCATATTCATATTAATGAGCTGCTTCTCACGAGGCAACCATTAAATTTAATAGGAGAGCTAACATAAACCTCACATGAAATGAAATAGCTGCAGTTAGGTTTACATTTCCTTGAACGGTACACTTTGCATTCCTGCCTTATGAACAAGCTTGTACGTTATATTTAATGATAAACAGGTTTAATGACTCTCTTTAGCTGGGTTTTTCTGCCACCTTTTTCTTCTGTTCTAGTTGAATAACAGGATAACATCCTTCACTGGGCACTGGCCACACCACCTTTCGTGTCATATGTAACGGAATATGCTAAAGGATTTTTTTCCCATTCTTGTAGTTTTTCAACACTTTTTACAAAATCCATTCTTAATTGATGGAATGTTGTTTGGATAGGGATGAGCAAAGAATCCATTCAAATGTTTGGTTTAGTGTTTGTTGACTGGGAGATACGGCACCATTGCTCCTCCTCTTCCAAAAGCACAGCGGTGCTGTTTCAAAACACGTTATGAAATCCAAGCTCTTTGGCAAAAAAAAGTTATTTCCTCCTTACTTGGTTCTGCAAAACCACCATTTTGTCCACCATATTTAATTGTCATTATGATTTTTAAATTTCAAGCAAGACCACCTAAAGCCACATTGCCTTTCCATATAAAATTTACCACTATGCACAGTGTATGTATACCCCAAAAGAAATCCTCAGGTCATCTAAAAGGCATAACTGGTAGCAAAACTTTTCCTAGACCCCTTATAACACAAATTAGAGCAATATTAAGTTTGGAACTACTAGAGCAGATAAACCATTTGAATTGATTCCTGACCTGCAGCCTCCCTAAACTGTGTTCAGCTGTAAGACTGCCCTTCCTGCCTGTACTGCTGCTGGCTATTGGGATCACACAACTAATTTTGCAGCTCCACCACTACAGTACCTGAACATAAATCTAACAGTAAATGTAGCTGCCATCGAGTCGTGCCCCCAAAGCAAGAAAGTCTGTGATAAAGGCAGAAGTAAGCACAGGTCTCCAGGGTTCTCAATACTTTTGCCATAAAATCTCTTTCTTTCTCTGATCCCCAGCTCTTTCTCCAATTCTCAGGTAGCCAACAAGAAGACTACGATTGTTAGTGATGATGTTCACATCTGCTGATGCTCCCACGCTAAACATCAGGATAACACATCAGGCCAAGCAGTGCTGATCCAGCTGGTTAATTGTGGAGGGTGAACATCACTGTACCAGAAAGTTCCTCCAGCTCCAACCCCTGCCACGGGCAGGGACCCCTTCCACTGGGGCAGCTTGCTCCAAGCCCCTGTGTCCAACCTGGCCTTGAGCGCTGCCAGGGATGGGGCAGCCACAGCTTCTCTGGGCACCCTGTGCCAGCGCCTCAGCACCCTCACAGGGAAGAACTTCACCACGGTGTGATCTGCTGGATCTACCCTAGCAGTAGTAACACGTTCTGCGTGTGCCTGGCTGCAGATAACTGCTCTCAGGCTGCTAAAGCAGCCAACGGGCAATAAACAGGCAAAATAAGGGAGAGAGGCACCGGGTGAGAAGGGCAGGGCCTATGGGAGCCCCCAGCTGGGCATGAAGAGCCCCAGCATGCTCCTCTCCCTGCACTGCCTTTGCTTCCGGCTATCCATGAGCAAAGAGCTTTCCTGATGCTGTAAACCTAAATCCCATGAGAAAAATGGGAAAAGAACTAAGAGTGGAGGAGAGTAGCTTGTTCCTTCAGAAAAAAAAAAGAAAAGGAAAACATTGTCTCGAAGAGTTGCAGCATATTTTGTCAGGCATTGAAGCATTACTTACATCAAAGCATCTTGGTGTTCAGACCAGGTATTCACCAACCCATTTTCCCTCTGTAATTTCCCTGTGACAGCTGCCTGATACCTTTTAAACTCGTGCAAAAATTACAAGAAGAAAACAAATCAAATCAAGTAGGAAAAGGGTTTATTGGAAGAGTTACAGTCTTGGGGAATACCCTCCAAGGGAAATGGATGTTTAATTAAGCACACAAGGCGGCGCTCACCCAATGGAGAGGCGCTGCTCAAGTCCTAAGGGCTGCTTCCTGGCACACATTACTTGGGAATATTTGTGACTTGTTTATTTTGGATACGGCACACTTCCATGGGCATGCTGGTCAGTTAACGGCACTTGGAGAGGGGAGGCAATAGTCAAAGAAGGCAACAAGCACCATCATAATATAACTTCCATTTGGGTAATATCTTTCAGTTTCTCGTCAAAGACAGGAAGAAATTAAACCAAATTGCACAGGGATGCATTCACCAATACTGCTGTTGATGTCGATCATGGGGAAAACTTAGGATTTGACTTTCTTTTTCCCACCAGTGCCTGTGAATGCGCATCCCCAAATCAATGAGATAAATGCCCAATGCAAATTGAATTAGCAACTTTGTTAATGAAAACTTGTTTAGGTAAAGAATTGTTCCCTTTGGAACGGGTGCTCTTTATTCAACCTTTCAATGTCAGTTATCATTTTTAAAACAGCTTGACCTGGAAGCCTACAGTTAAAATTGTGGTGACTGTTAATGACAGTTTTATTGGACACTATGCTTATAGTTCACATTTTGAGGTCTGTATGTAATTGATCTTTCTACCCTACATGAGAAACACTGCAATAAGTTGGTTGCAGCACCACATTATAGATATAGAGAAATAATAATGATGTCACCTTGAGATTCAAAGATCGTGGAATAGTAATAGTCTCCTAGCTCATTCTCCCAACTGTGATGACCTCTCCAGTACTAAATCGTAACAGTCTCAGCATTATTTTTGAATTATTCATGCTAGCCTTTTCCCTCACTACAAAATCAAGGAAAATGAATGCATCATGCTCTGCAGCTCCACAGGTATTTTGGTCAAAATATAACATGTTATTTGGTTTCAAAACCCTGTGCAATGATACAGGTCACTCGCTAGTCTGAGCAAACCCCAAAATTCATATGCACAAGACACGGGACACATTCATTCTAAGTCTGAATGAGGCATTTTGGAATCTCTGGAAGTTCCAAACCCTGTGTTTTGATTAATTGCATCTTCATGTGTGGAAATAAAGCGAGAATTAAACAAGCATCAATACACACAAACTGTTCGTCGCTAACTTTGACAGCGCAACGTTTCAGGGATTGAGCAGGATGGCAAAACACAGAGAGAATTAAAGATTAGGAACAGAAAAATGCTTCTTAACATTATATTTACAGCTGAAACTAATGGTGATGCTCAGGTCAAGCTGTAATGAAAGCAGACTCTTCTGGAACCACACCACATTGAATAGCAGCGGCACCGCGATGCGCTAGAGACAACTCATCTGTTCTTAAAGGCAGAAGGTTGATAACTCTTCTAGACTATCAAACCCAGATAATAAGAGAGCGCTACAGTTTTATTCCAGTGATGGATCTCATAAAAAGTGCACATGGGAATAAAATAAAATGCATGTAAATGTAAACTCAAGCAGGTATCCTGATTCATCTGTAGCTGGTGACCTTTAAGTTCATTATGAAAAACAAATGTCAAGCTATCAAAAGACAGGAGTATCCCTGGCTTTGCTGGGGATTTTGTATGCTATCGCAGAGACTGTATTAATTTAGCCCGGCATCAATAACCTTGAAATCAGGATTTTGCACTAAAAATCTAGTTTTATGTTTATTCAGAAAGCAAAGATAAAAGGCGACTTTATTTTAAGGGCCCCTCCAGTGGCTACAGGGCAAACGTAATGCAATGTTACTGATTTTGTCTACCTTGCTATTCAATGCTAGCTCCCATGGCAACAGATTTTATATGAATACAACTAGTGTGATGAAGATCTCCCTTTATTTTGCACCGGGCTTAATTATGGAAAAGTCTCCTGTCTTCAGTTATTTGGCATCCCTGAAATGGCAAAAGCTCCTGGAAAGCCTTAGTCAAAGCAAGCTGCAGGTCCCCAGGAGAAGGACCTCATGCTGAAAATGGGTGAGATGTTGCATGTTTACACTGACACCCAAATTCTGAGTGGATTAACAGGGGAATATCACATAATTGCTGAAGAAATAACATATGATCAATTAATTACTTCTCTAACAAAAAATGCTTTTATGCTACTGTTCTCTCCTCACTTAGTTGGTAAGCTGGAAGACACACAGTGTGAAGGTTTCACCTAAATGCAGAAAGGAGACTAACACATTTAAATTGCTTTTCCTCCTTTTTTCCTCTTTATTCTTCATTGTAGTCACGCTAAAGACTCACTTGCTTTCTCTATATCCTCTCTGTTCAGCTTATAAAGGGACACTCTTACTGTGATGAATCTCATGCCATATTTTTAAAGAAACAAAAGCCCACCCACACGTCAAAAAGAAGAAGAAAACCGTTAAAAAACCCTAAAAATCCCTGGTTTTAATCTAATTGAACATCAACTAGACCTTTCCCTCCTGTAATCGTGGTGCTGTTAACATGCACAGCATCCCAGCAGGGGGAAAGAAAGTATTACAGACATTGGATAGTCACAGTGACTAGAGACAGGAAGAAACTGCAGGCATTAGGATGCACACCTTCCCTCCATGCTGCACCTCTGCCACTGCAAACCATGCAATTACAATTACAAATAACCCTGTTCTTCTCCTGGTCTGTAATTCACGCCTGTTGAAATCAAAGGGAGCTCTGCCACTGAATTCAGTGAGAAAGGGACTATCCCCTCAGTTGGGCTATTTGTGTTCAGGTTCTACCAAAAGGATGGATTTTTGATCGCTTTCTAAACTAGAGTCCTGCCTTTCTTTCTGCACAAAGTGGTTCCACATTTAAGTTACGTCGAAACTACATTCTTTCTTTCACTTTTGCACTGTCGTGGTACTTCGCTGAAAGGACTCTACACAGAGGGCATGAGAATAGAGTCTCTGTTGTCACTGTTACAGTTCTTTCATGCCCAGACATGCAGTATCTTTTGATACTGTGCAGGGTCATCCAGTAACAATGGTGGAGTTATTCCACCAGTGTGTTGGGTTTTCCTTTTCTGATGGCTCATGGACATGAAAGAGAACCTTATCTGCTTGTGAGAGCAAATAGTGAGCTTGGGCCCAAAGAGAGCTGCCCAAAGATACCACCACAGCTCCCTTTGGATACAGGCTGTCACCACGGCAAATGCCAGCCCCATCCATGGGCTGCTGGCAAGGAGATGGGCTGGATGACCTAATAGCACTTTTCATCTCTGACTTCCGTTTCTACAATAGCCAGAGTCAGTGGCCTCAGTGATCAGAGGGCATTTCAAAGCACAGTGTGCAGTCTGCTACTGAATGGTGACAAATGACATTGAACTTGAAAAAACGAACTTAATATATCTAGGGAAAAATAATCTCAAACAAAGGTACTCCATGGTGAAAGACAGAAGGAAAAGCAAAAGGAACACAGCAGTGATAACAGCAGATAATATATATGAATAACTAAAAGTTTTCAGGACTGTCTAATGATGCACACACCACCTCAGAAGAGAAGACAGGGTGGGAGGTTTCACCCATCACCAGCTAGAGCAAACCGAAGCATGCTGCATGCAAGCTTCAGGGACGGGGACTGCTCGAGCAAGTCCAGAGGAGGCCATGGAGCTGCTGCGAGGGCTGGAGCAGCTCTGCTCTGGAGCCAGGCTGGGAGAGCTGGGCTGGGGCAGCCTGGACAAGAGAAGGCTCCTGAAGGGGAGACCTGAGAGCAGCTCCAGTGCCTGAAGGGGCTGCAGGGAACCTGGAGAGGGGCTTGGGACAAGGGCCTGTAGGGACAGACCAAGGGGAATGGCTTGAACCTGCCCAAGGGGAGACTGAGCTGAGCTCTTAGGCAGAAGCTCTTTCCTGTGAGGGTGCTGAGGCGCTGGCACAGGGTGCCCAGAGAAGCTGTGGCTGCCCCATCCCTGGCAGTGCTCAAGGCCAGGTTGGACACAGGGGCTTGGAGCAAGCTGCTCCAGTGGAAGGGGTCCCTGCCCGTGGCAGGGGTTGGAGCTGGACAAACTTTAAGGTCCTTTCCAACTAAACCCTTCCGTGATTCCTTGCTCACACTCATTGCTATTCAGCTAATTCCTAGCATGAAATTCTCATCACTAGTAGGAACACGTGTATCAACAGTCAGAAAAATTCAGCTCCTCATTCTTGGCCATTAATCTAAGAAGCAGCATCTCAGTGAGTTTAATCAGCTCTTTTAAAATCCTTTCCCCCTTAATTCCATAAGTACGCATCTATTTTAGGCTCTTGATATAAACCCCACCAAATATTTGTGGGTAATTCCTGTACTTCTGCTTAGTCTCATAAGCCCAGAGGAATATACAGCAGAAGACCTAGATCCCATTTTTAGACTCCAGTTTCTATTTTGACACCAAACTTTCACTGTGTCATTAAGAAAAGGCATATTAGCATCTCTGTGGATAGGAACTCTGGTTAAATCACCCTTTAATCTTTCCTAACAAGTTTATCTCTCCCAAGATGTCATTTTGTGTCATTCTGCAAATCTTGACTGAGTTTTGCTCCTGAACTGTATTTGTCCTCACTGCTTTGCAGATTTCCCGGCTCTTCTAAATGAAACGTATGTTTTCGGAATGTTCCATTCAGAAAATGGAATATTTTCCAGTGAAATTTCATTTTGGTTTTCTGTGCCTGTGCTTTGAAAGCGAGCAGTACTGGGCATCTTTTTTCTTAATGCAAAGTATAGAGATTTATTATGTTCTATGAGGCACAGTGATGATTTTATTCCAGCATAAATGTCATTCCCACATAGTAATTTCTTTTGGACTCCTGGAAGTGATTTTTTTCTTAGGTGTTTGCACCTAATATTAATGTTAAAATTTAGGATAGTTCATAGAAGGATAACGACAGAGCCAATTGGGTGGCAGAGCAGGATTTACTTGTTTCCATTGGAAATACCAGGTCCCTCCTACTCCGGCCATACAGTGAGTTAGGATTTTAGAACAAAATCAAGGGTTTTCTTTAATTTGGGAACATCTAGAAACATGCATGTGAAAGTGAAGAAACATGCCCATTTCCCCTTAACTATTTACCTACGAGCGCTGCCAGATAAATGCCACTCAGTATCTGAGGTCAGCTTAGGTTTGAATAGTGCTCCACATTCCTGAACTTCTTCCCAAATCTCGGGAAGGCAAAGAGAGGAAAACAAATAGCAGATGTGGGAATTGGGAAAAGGAAACGGTCATTTTTCCAGCGTGGGTCATGGAGAATAGATTAGTAAGTCCAGGATAGTTTAAACATGCTGGCACAAGCAAAGAGAAGCTGGCCTTTGCCCAACACAAACAGTGCCAAATGCGTGAGAGCAGGGAGCTGTGCGCACGCGGCCGGTCGCCTGCTGCCAATTCCATGTGGTTATCCACATGCCATGGCAATGCCCTTGGCTGCCTCCATGGGATTTCAGCGTCTCCCAGTTGCACCTCAGGTATGCTGCAGCAGCAGCGGCTCTGGATGAAGGGATCCCATTGAGGACTTGGACCACTGTGTGCAATTCTGGCGTCCTCAACATAAGATGGACATGGGGCTGTTGGAGCAAGTCCAGAGGAGGCCACAAGGATGATCAGGGGCTGGAGCACCTCCCACATGGAGGCAGGCTGAGAACACTGGGGCTGTTCAGCCTGGAGCTGCGTGGAGACATCAGAGGAGCTCCCAGTGTCTGAAGGGGGCCACAAGGATGCTGGAGAGGGGCTCTTCATCAGGGACTGTAGTGACAGGACAAGGGGTGATGGGTTCAAACCGAAACAGGGGAAGTTCAGGTCAGAGATAATGAAGTTCTTCCCTGTGAGGGTGCTGAGGCGCTGGCACAGGGTGCCCAGAGAAGCTGTGGCTGCCCCATCCCTGGCAGTGCTCAAGGCCAGGTTGGACACAGGGGCTTGGAGCAAGCTGCTCCAGTGGAAGGGGTCCCTGCCCATGGCAGGGGTTGGAGCTGGATGAGCTTTAAGGTCCCTTCCAGCCCAAACCAGTCCCTGATTCTATGGACACAAATCCCACCCCATGGTCCCAGTTGCAGGCACACCTCATGCACCCTCAGAGCAAACGGGTTGTGTGTTGAGCACTATTAATACTATTGCAGCCACCCTTTTCCTCTTGGTACTTATGGGCACTGCTGGTGACACACTGATGGCATCAAACCTGGCTTGGAGAGCAGGGGCACACTGGAAAGAATCATAAAATCAATGAGGTTGGATAAAACCTTTAAGCTCATCCAGTCCAACCATTCCCCAGCACTGCCAAGGCCACCACTAACCCACGGCGCCGAGGGCCTCATCTACACAGTGTGTGAACACTTCCAGGGACAGTGACTCCAGCACTGCCCTGGGCAGCCTGTTCCAATGCCTGATCAAAGCATTGCTGCGAATCTTGGATAAAGACTTGATTCCATGTTTCTGTTTTATGGCTACAGCAGCATGTGATGCTACTTTAGGTCATGATAAATCTAGGGGATAATAATTTAATTCATTGTCTCTGAACCAAACAGAAACAGTAATCACCCCCCAGCACCTTCTTAGACTTGTGCAATATTTAAGCCACATTCCTATAGAGGACAGACAGGGCCAGATGAACGCTGTGAAAGGGAAAACACAGCCCTGGACACATGAAAAGTGGACACAGAGACCACCCAGCCACCGCACAACGAATGAGATGTCATCCGTGGTATCCCACCGCTCAGGATGTTATTCTTGTGCAGCCCTCAATCAATTCTGTCTGTACAAAATGACCACGCTCTCTTTTTGGGGGTCTCCGGGAAATCTTTGTTCAAATTGAAGATGGTTTTCTAACAGGCTCTGCTCTTTACCCAATTTTCCAGCTGAGTTGACTGAGGCACAGGCAGGTCAAAAGGCTTACCCAAGGTCAGGGAGTGAATCAATGAGTTGGGTCAGATTAGATCTGAGCCTGTTCTTTGCTTTTCATCCTTCCCTGTTACTGCCAGATCACTAGGTTAACAAAAATGTCATGGATGTGCTTAAAAAAATATATATTTTTAAACTTGTTATCCCAATAAGAATTAAGTTCTTTGGATAGCACCCTATATACGATTAAGCTTCAAGAGGTTAAGCCTTTACTGCCATGAACTCAATATACAGCACTATGTAAAATCACCAGCAGGAGAAATACTTTTACTAGTGTGTAAAAATGCAGAAAAGTCAAACTCACAGCTCAGATGCTGAAGTGCTCACTCAGGCCCAGTTCTGCCTGGCTTTAATTGTATTTTGCCTCGAGAAAAGTCTTCAGATCTGGACAGAAATTAGTATGCTGATCCCACAGTGTGAATGGCGTTTTATTTACTTATACCCTGAAATAAGCTATTGAATTCAACCAGCAGTTAAACTGAAAAGTATGGCTCTTCCAAATCTGAAGGAGCTATGGTGTTTTGGAAACTAATGTTAGGATACCTCCTCCAACCAACCACTATGTAATTTCATAGAATCACAGACTCCTAGCCTGGTTTGGGTGGGAAGGGACCATAATGCTCACCCAGTTCCACCCCCCTGACATGGGCAGGGACACCTTCCACTACAGCAGCTTGCTCCAAGCCCTGTCCAACCTTCCCTAGATGTAATTTGATATAAATTAACCAAACAATTCGATATGAATTAACTAAGAAAGCCTGTTTCCCCTCATGTGTTTCCTGAGTTCAGGCACCAAGAGGCACCCAAAGCAGTAGGTCTTCAGAAGGAACTTTCTCCCCAGGAGGGCAGAGGATTCAAAATGGGCTTCCTGGGGAGGATGGGCTGTCCCCATCCTTGGAGGGTCCAACACCAAATGGGATAAAGATCTGAGCAGCTGGGTCCAACCTGGAGCTGGTCCTGCCTGGGGCACAGCAACGGCCTGGAGACCTCCGCCAATCCATCTGGGACTATTTTACTATCCTACAGCATCACTGCACACTGTGCTTTTCAGGACAAGTATTTTAAGACCCCTGTAAGGGCAATATGTGCATCTCCAAGCTATCCTTCATGGGGCAAGTAGCTCCCTTGCCCCATGAAGATGTGGTACAGAGAAAGAGGACTATAACTTTCTTCACAGCTATTACTACATAAATAAAACAAGGAACATGTTAATCAAACTGTTCATTCACCTTTATGCTGCTAAAACACAGACATCTTGTTCTGGGCTTTTTTGCTTTATGGACAATAGGACAAGTTGGCTTCGAAAAGCCTCGTCAGGACTCTTATTTTCCTGATTTTAGGAATGTGACAGGCTCGATCGCAGATGCACTCGAAACTCTTGGCAAAGTTCAACAATGAGGAAGCTGCACCTCATCAGTTCTCATCTGCAGATCAAAGCGATTCCCTGGCAACATGAAAAGATTGTATTTAAAACCTGACAGGATACCCTTAAAAAAATTAAAAAGAATAAGCTTCAGGATTCTGGGAAGGATGCATTCTGAACTGCAAGCAACAGAAAACAACATCGAACAAGCAGCATTAAAAATATCCTTGGACTCAAGAGAAACATTTGTATTTGTCCCGCGTTGGAACAATATGCTAATCAAAATGATCTCTGTGTTCCAGCTCAGTATAACACTACTTAGCTGTTACACTGAATTAAACCATGCTGATTTTCTTCTTGCACTTCTAGAAAGGCCAGTTAAAGCTAAGAACAGGCAGGGGGTGGCAGTGATCTGAAGGAAGCATCCTCAGAGATGTGCAAATAGAGAAGCTGTTCCTCAGCTCCTTCTGCTTCCTGGATGCTTACAGCAGTATTGCAATATAAATGTTACCTCTCTTTTGACTAGCTCACTGCCTGCCCTATTCCTCAGGCTTGCTCTGGAGTTGCCTTTGCCTCCACCTCGGTGCTGTCAGAACTGGGAGCACACGGAGGTTTCAGCAGATGCCTGACCTTTCCAGCGTGTGCGTTTCTACCTTCCCCATCTAGGGACTTGCTTACGCTTAAAGTCTGCTCCAGGTTAACTTGAATTATTTCATGTTAAAGTGCTTAATGTCACAAACAATTTTATTTTCTCCTGTTGCAGGTCAGCTGGCATTTTAATGTGTCTGATTAAACTAACTTAGCTAACATGGAATAGACGTGCCTGCTCTTCATCAGGGACTGTAGTGATAGGAAAAGGGGTAATGGGTTCAAACCGAAACAAGGCAAGTTCAGGTTAGATATGAAGAAGCTCTTCCCTGTGAGGGTGCTGAGGCGCTGGCACAGGGTGCCCAGAGAAGCTGTGGCTGCCCCATCCCTGGCAGTGCTCAAGGCCAGGTTGGACACAGGGGCTTGGAGCAAGCTGCTCTAGTGGAAGGTACATCACTGCAGCTGAACACGGCTCCTGCCTCTGTTTGGTAGCACTACTTGGCAAGGAGTTGCATTCCTTCCTGCCTTTCCCTTTGCCTTTCCAGTCCCACAGAGAAACACCCATTTAAACGTGCTTTCCTTAGAATCATAGAATAGTTAGGGTTGGAAAGGATCATCCAGTTCCAACCCCTCTGCCATGGGCAAGGACACCTCACACTAAACCGTCTCACCCAAGGCTCTGTCCAACCTGGCCTTGAACACTGCCAGGGATGGAGCACTCACAACCTCCCTGGGCAACCCATTCCAGTGCCTCACCACCCTAACAGGAAAGAATTTCCTCCTTATATCCAATCTAAACTTCCCCTGTTTCAGTTTGAACCCGTTACCCCTTGTCCTGTCACTACAGTCCCTGATGAAGAGTCCCTCCCCAGCATCCCTATAGGGCCCCTTCAGGTACTGGAAGGCTGCTATGAGGTCTCCACGCAGTCTTCTCTTCTCCAGGCTGAACAGCCCCAACTTTCTCAGCCTTAAGACAAGTATGTATCGAGTTACTAGTCTGTCCTTGCTAAGCTGTCCTACTGCCATAGTAGACATAACCCTAACCCATTTACATCCTTAACTAGGACATCATTCACCACTTCTCTGAGTTGTCAGTCCAGCAGTCCCTTGTCTCTTTTCATTCACTCTAAAACAACAACCAAGAAAAGGCACATTTTATTATCACTACAATGAATGCTGCGATTGGACACTGAAGTTGCTTATTTCCCAGCTTTTCTTATAACATGATGGTTATGAACAGAACTGAACATTAAATGGAGACCTGTCCAAAACATGTTGGAGAAAAAGATGCCCCCAAAAGACAGAAAACAAAAAGAAGGCAGTAATGAGTGATCGGGGGAACAGAGAAAAAGGCAGGAAGAGTCTCACTAGCACATCTGATAGGAATGCTGCAGCAGCAAAGAGCAATCCTGGAGAACATGATGATGGTGGATGCACCAGAGCTTTATATCAAGTATTTCTGCAACAACTTCGAATCAGGATTCCCTTAAAACAGTAGAGCATCTACAGTGCCTAAAAGGGCTACAGGAAACCTGGAGAGGGGCTTTGGACAAGGGCCTGTAGGGACAGGACAAGGGGAATGGCTGTAACCTGCCAGAGGGGAGACTGAGATGAGCTCTTAGGAAAAAAGGCATGTAATGCAATGTCCAAATATCCCAACACTCATCAGATTTGCCTTGTAGGCTCCCCTCTGGCAGCCATATGGGTTTCAAGCTTGGATCCTTTGCTGGTTGGGACCAGGCAGTTCCATCTGTGTACCAAGGTTCGCACCACAGGCTCAAGCTCCTAAGAGACTCTTTGCTTTCCCTCAGCTGCCCGAGAACACAACCACTTGTCATCAGATTTTCACCACACACAGGACAGTACGAAAACAGGAGTAACAACAGGTAGAACCAGTCTATGGTTTGCACCTGCTTTCCTGCTGTGTGTTCATTTCTGTTGTGTTGAATGCACTGCTACACTAATGCTAATGCAGTCAGATGATTCAGGGGAACTGGATTCCTTTAATGTAGATGCTCTCCATACCAAAGCAGACACATTCCTACCTGTAGTGAGTAATTCAATATTAGCAGTTTGGACTGCTCTTCAGCGGCAATGTGATGAGGTTTGCTAGCACTCTGAAGATTACACAGGGCTGCAGGTATACACAGGGTTTATAAAATCAGAGAGAATTCATACATTTTACATAGACAGCCTCCCTCCCTAAAGTGTCACACTGTATTTTAGCATCTGAACCTAAGAGTGATAGAGTAAAAGAATCCTGCTTCCCTGCAATGGATCTTGGGCTCTGCAACCTCCTACACATGCATATATCATCGCTGACTTCCAAAACAGTGCTGTTGGCTTGAGGGACAGAGGTGTACCTCCTATAATGGTATATACTACATTCTGCAGCAACCTTTCTTCTCATATTTCAGAGTTGAAAAAGGCCTGTCAAAAAGGGGCTATTATGAAAGGGAATTTGAAGACATTCATAAACATCTAGACAGAAAATTGCATTTTCAATATGAGAACCTCAATAGTTAAGGCTACATTTGGGAGATCACTATGGCCCTCTTATTTTCTGCTTACGCTGTCAAAGTTTGAATTCATGTTGGGTTTTTGAGCAATTCAAACAAAGGATACTTTCATAAACATCCATTTCATAAACTAGGGCATATCTAATTCTTTGGGTTCTGAAGGCTGAGCTGAATGTAGTGTTTGTAGTCTACTGAGAATATGTCTGGAAAACATAAAACAATCTACTAGGTAAGTTACAAAGCTGTTGACATAGGGAATGAAAATGGAAATTCTGCCGTAGTCTCCTACATCCACAGCTTTACACTGTACTTTGCCTGATGTTAGCTGATTGGTGCAGTATATCTTGATGTTAGTACCCCATTTCAGAAACGTTCTGACATTATCTATTTGGCACTTTGAAAAATAGTATCAAACTCCCAAAGCATTTGAGTGCACGTTTCAGCACAGCAATTGTAATACCCATTTCCATTGATGCAGGAGGCGGGTTAGGAGCAACTTCAAGTGGATTCATTTCTAAGAATGCAATATGTGACTCCATAGAATGCACGCACTCTTACACACGCACACAGCTTGGCTAGAAAGACCAAAAGGAATTAACTTGATGTAATTTCCAGTGCCTCCCACTAAACACACAGGATCATTTGGGATCAATTTGGCCCCTACATAACAATTGATGCCATCAGTTCTGCCAATGCGAGGGCACACATAATGCTGGCACCTTACCTGCCCATGGCATGGGAAGGAACAAAAGGAGGAATCTTCATTCCAAAGAAAAAGAATTATTAAGAATACTTTTTCAAATAATTTATGATGATTACAAAGACGGAATCATGGAATCATAGAATCATTTAGAGTGGAAAAGACCTTTAAGATCACCAAGTCTGACCATTCCCCAGCACTGACAAGGCCACCACTAAACCATGTCCCTGAGGGCCTAGTCTACACGGTGTGTGAACACTTCCAGGGATGAGGCACATCTCTAAAAGGGCTACAATAACCCAGTCACTTGAAGGATGTGTTCTATTGCAAATAAGCGCAACGTGTCAATAGGAAAATATATATGCTGCAATAATTATTGGAAGTGCTTGAAACTTGCTGGAGTTTGGCAAAAGCTGCAAAAGCTCCACTAAGTACAGGACTCTAGGCACACTTAACAGGAGACATATCAGTGGCCATATTGACCAAAAATTCCTTTTATTTAACATTTATAAGCTTTCTTACCACACAAATTTCTCTGTAGCCCAACAGATAAAATTTATACTGGTTGATTTCACCCATATTGCCAAAGCATATTCCCCAAACTTCTGGAATAGACAGCCAGGAGATAACTAAACCAACTGAAGGAGGGCATATGAAATGCCATAACTCTTTATGGGTTTGCCCTAAAGAAAATGAAGCCAATCTTGACTAATATCCCTTTCATTTACATGCTTTGCTACTAGATTTCCCTAAAGGCATTAGTGGTTGGCAAACAACTCCCAGCACCTTGATTACAGGAAATCATATTTCTCCCAATGCCAAGCTTCTTCATAAGGACAGAAAATGATTTGCCTACTAAAATACATTTGCTTAACTCACCCGTTATTCTACACTTCGAACCACCCAATTTCCTTCCTCTCCCAGCACAGGAACCATTGTATTCCTCCTCAATACGTCCCGACTCTTAGCCTACTTCTTGTTTTCCTTTTTTAATAGAGATGAGTCCATGCTTCCACATTTGGAATCAAAGAAGCTTGGAGAACGTTTTGGGGGAAGAGGGAGAGGAAAAGTTTTATTTGTCAGGGTTACAAACTATTTTAGAGATGAAGGCAACGGAAAATGTACAAATCTTTATCTGAATTCCCTTGAATGACTAGAATCGTGGAGATTAACTGCAGAGCCTCAAATTGCTCACAAGGAAGGTACTCTCCTCTTACTGAAGTAGCTGTGTCAATAATCTCAGTTGCCCTTGGAAAGGATATGCCATTAACAGTGATTCAGATTAAGATCAGATATAAGGAAGAAGTTCTTCCCTGTGAGGGTGCTGAGGCACTGGCACAGGGTGCCCAGAGAAGCTGTGGCTGCCCCATCCCTGGCAGTGCTCAAGGCCAGGTTGGACACAGGGGCTTGGAGCAAGCTGCTCCAGTGGAAGGGGTCCCTGCCTGTGGCAGGGGTTGGGACTGGATGAGCCTTAAAGTTCCTTCAATCCAAACCAGGCTGGGACTCTGTCAGTCTTAGAGGTCTCTACATTTTCCTATCAACAGGCCCTCAAATACCCAAACTGCTTTCACCCAGACTCAAGCCCTACAAAACCACACTTCTTGAAACTACCCCTTAGACCTCTTTTCCTACATAAAGACCACATCCCACATCATCACAATTTAACTCCCTTTAAAGTCCCCAGAACCACTTGCACTCATAGACCCATACACACCCAGAGGTCCATGGTCCTCAGCATTTCGTACCAATTAAAATACATGGACGAACTCCTTTAATGTGCTGCAAAGAAAACTGTTGTATAAGGCATTATTTCTTTTATTAAAAACCTAATTTGAAACCAATTTCAGAGTGATTTTCACATACACATACACTCCTTGAGGGCCAGTTAAGTTAAAGCACACAACAGCTCGCTCTGTATTGACATGGTACTACCAGATTTGAATTTGCAGGACACATCCCTGTTGTTGAGAAAATGCAAGAGTCTTGGCAAACAAATCTCAGTTTCTGGTTTCATTCAGCCTTTTGGTCTTTTTTTTCTTCCTAACGATTAGAAATGTGAAAAGCAAGACTTATTTACTTGTTCAAGTGAAACCACACAAGGTTACATTACTGAGTTTATTCACAGCTGAGAAGGTTCAAGCAGAGAGGTCACCGGAGCATAGGAAGTGATCGAGGCCAGATTTTGACTCAGTAAAGCACATACACACAAAGGCAGAAATATATTATGCCTGTGCTCCAATCTGACAACTTTCTCTAGGGAGAAATTAAAGAACTACAAGTGAGGTCCAAATCACAGTGATTTTCAGTTCTACATAGTCCCTGAGACTCCATCTGTTTCTCTCTCCAGCTAGGCAGAGGGTAGTTACAGCTCCCGTGCCCAAGTCTCTCTTCCCCAGCAGATGTTGCAGAAAGTAGCTGCTTTCAGAGGTTAGTCCTTAACAAGGAATTTAATCCAGGCTGAAATATTTGTGAATTCACATCTCGAGGCATTTAATAAAAACCTCCTTTTTCAGTTTTCTGTACCACCCCATCACATCCTTGGACCCCAAAGTTCATGGATTGGTTTAAGGCGTGGTTTATCTGAGAGAAAATCTATGTGCTGTGACTAGAAGGGCATTTTGTCCTATCCAAGCTGGCCTTGAACACTCCCAGGGATGGGGCAGCCACAGCTTCTCTGGGCACCCTGTGCCAGCGCCTCAGCACCCTCACAGGGAAGAGCTTCTGCCTAAGAGCTCATCTCAGTCTCCCCTCGGGCAGGTTCAAGCCATTCCCCTTGGCCTGTCCCTACAGGCACTTGTTCAAAGCCCCTCTCCAGGTTCCCTGCAGCCCCTTTAGGCACTGGAGATGCTCTAAGGTCTCACCTTAAGGAACCTTCTCTTCTCCAGGCTAAACCAACCATCTTTCATGTGTTGCAACTGAATGCAACTGTCAGGAAGAGGGCCCTCAGAGCTAATCTAATAGCAGACCTGACAAGGTATAGCAACTGCAGGAGGAGGAGCAGGCTTAACTACATGAGAAAGGGAATATATACACATACGTATGTTCTGTTGACACCGATGTCATTGACAAGCGATGGATCTCATTACGAACAGTCTCCTCAGCCTTGCTCTTGTTGTTAAAGGACAAATTAAATGGAAAATCAAAAGCTCAGTAGTTGAAATTGCAATGACACTTACTTAAAATAACAAAGATCAGTATTTGAACAGCAGAAAGATTAGAGGAGATATGAATAAGATACTCACAATTCTGAGAGCAGAGTGAAAACTAGTCAGGAGTACCTTTTTTACCTCATTTACTAACAGAAGTGTATGATACTCAAGTCACAATGCAGAAAAGTCAGAAACAGCACAGAGAAACACTTCTTCCTAGTGCACACAGACAATTTATGGATCCTCTACCAAACCCCAGGATGCTGAGTTTTAAGAAGGTCTGGAGATTTCACATTTCCTATTCAAACCTGTTATAACGCCAACTAAAATCATATTAAAGATAATCAATTTTCTTGCTTCAGGCAATAAGGAGATCACCTTGGGAGAGGAGTCAGGAAAGATTAATACGTATTTTGGGGAGGTTTCCACTCATAATAAAGTTTGGGGAACTTGTTACTTTTGAGAAAAGGATATCAGGACAGATGGAAGATTTCACCCCCTTTAGCACGGTTTCCCTTTAATGTGGCATTCTAATATTTTAAATATAAAATAAATTAATTTTTAAGAGATAAATGCCAGACTGAAATTTCCAACATGCTAAAACTGTACACCAACATTCACTAATAGCAATGAATCTTAAATTCTGTCAACTGAAACTATTGCACATGTACTACTTTACCATTTCTCTTGCCACTCACTACACACAGGATAGGCACAAGCAGAACCTGACCCATTCCACCTGAACTAATCCAAGGTCAGATGTGGGCAGAAGTGTATGCCTTCCCGCTGTTACTCAGATCTATATTGCTCAGAGAAAAGGCAACAGGAGCTTAGATGTACTTGCACCTCCAACGTGAATGTCCTTTAGAATCTCTTATTTATTTAAGTATTCAAATGAATACTTACATATAATATATACATACTTATATTTATATAATGATGGCATGTATGTGCAGTTCTTCAGGCACTTTGCTTGTAATCAAGTTTTATTTTTAAGCAGCACTACATGATAACACTCACCATGCCCACCCTGGTCAATGGGTTGATTGCTTCTTCTTAACTGAAGTAATACAGACCAACCTGCGAAGCTGATCTTTATATTGATACCCTGAAGGATGAAAAGGCAGAAAAACAATTAATGATCATAGAATCCCAAAATAGTTTGTGTTGGAAAGGACCTCAAAGCTCATCCGGTTCCAACCCCCTGCCACAGGCAGGGACAACTTCCACTAGAGCAGGTTACTCCAAGCCCCATCCAACCTGGCCTTGAGCACTGCCAGGGATTGAGCGTTCACAGCTTCTCCAGCCACATGTTCTAATGTCTCGTCATCCCCATTGTGAAGAATTTCTTCCTAATATCTAATCTAAATCTACCCTTTATCATTTAGGAAAGGGAGATTGTAGAGACTGCAGAAATCTCCACCTTCCTTCCTGTTAATTCACATCAAGACACTGGAATTTAAATGTCTGAGGGAAAAAGAAATAAATCAGGGTTTCAGAAGTTTGATATTTACATTCTAAAATAATAACTATCTCTAGGGCATCCCATCCAGTCCAAAGCTTACGGATGTGAAGAGATCTTTCACTTAGAGATGAGAACATTTTCATGTAAGCCGCTCTATCTGTATGGGGCACGCAGTGGCAGTGCCTCTTATTTGACCATTAATCTGGACTTCATTTGAACTAGTGAGAAGCTTCATTTTCTCTTGTCAGCATACGGCATCACACAGTAACACAATAGTGTGAATTCACTGTTCACTAACAGCTAATGAAAAGCTAAGTCACAAGGATGAACTCCAAAGGCATAAAAAAGAAAACATGGACCCAAAAGCCTGTAACTTTTTGTAACTTATAACAAACAAGGAACACTTCTTTTGTCTATTTTTCCTTTACTGTAAGTTTCTTTGCTGCTTTAAATGAAACGCCCTCAATAGGATGTTCATATAATGAGAACTGTGTTTATCACTGTTCGTTGTAATTCATCCTCCACAGATCACACAGATTCACAGCTCACTCCCCTCTTGTTCAAAACTGGTTATGTTTGTAGGTTGCAATTAGCAGGCTGGTGTGGAAGCTCTGGACATTTTTACTATCTGGGAACAATTCCAAGGGTGACTTTTAGCCAGTGCACTGCCCGGTAGATAGTAAAGAAAGCGAGACAGGGTGGTAAACATTCCTTGCTTACATTTCCTTTAGAGACTCCAAGTTAACGGCCCAGAAAGCAAAAGGGAAAACTAGGTGTCACATTAACAATACTACTTCTAAAACCAGCAGGAATGTCCCAGTCCCATTGCACACCAGTGTGAGCAGTTGCTCTTTGTACACCTGCACCAAGAGCGACTACTGCAAAAGTATATGGGACAACTTCTGCGTTTTGGACCGTATTTTATGTTTTCTTAGATGAGATTGAACACACAGGCACTAACTCGATGCTGTTGTATTTACAGCGCTCATTCCCTAGAAAAGAAAAGAAGGTTTCCCAGAATTCTGTAATGACTTTTTATAAGTTGGGGCTGTTCAGCCTGGAGAAGAGAAGGCTGCGTGGAGACCACGGAGCAGCCTTCCAGTACCTGAAGGGGGCCTATAAGGATACTGGGGAGGGACTCTTCATTAGGGACTGTAGTGACAGGACAATGGGTAATGGGTAAAACTTAAACAGGGGAAGTTTAGATTGGATATAAGGAAGAAATTCTTTCCTGTGAGGGTGCTGAGGCACTGGAATGGGTTGCCCAGGGAGGCTGTGAATGCTCCATCCCTGGCAGTTTCAAGGCCAGGTTGGATGAAGCCTTGGGTGGGATGGTTTAGTGTGAGGTGTCCCTGCCCATGGCAGGGGGGTTGGAACTGGATGATCTTGAGGTCCTTTCCAACCCTAACCATTCTATGATTCTATGATTTCTTGTTCTGATCTTTCACAAGTGGATTCCTCCATCTTGTGATAGCTTCCGAGTCACAGAATCATGAATAGTTTGAATTGGATGGGAGCTGAAATACAACATGAATAAAACTTCTGCTGATGTAACGCAGATGAGCATTCAGGCAACGATTCTCTGGCTTGAAAATCAGTGATTTCTTTGTTGCAAACTTTACTGGCACTTTTTGTCCTGGCTTTCTTTTAATGACCTCAAACAAACCTCACCCCACAGCCCACCTTCCTCTGACATTTCATTCCCACTTTCCTCCTCCAGGTCCCCTCCTTTGGGAATTGTATTTGCCAAGCGCTTCCCCCTCCACAAACTGCTGCGAGTCACTGCTCCCACCCTTACTCGTAACTTTACATAGCGCAAAAAAGGCTCATTCCTCGATTCTGCCAGCCTGTGCCTGGTGCCCTTCACCACCCTGCCCCAAAGTGCAAGCAGAACGAAGCCTAGACAACTTTAAAAAGCACATTCCGGTCATGAGAGCTGCATATTTCTTCCAGAGGCGGTGGATTTTGGTCAGCAGGCACACTCATTTCAGTGCCTACAGAGGAGCCAAGGTGCAGGACTGCAACGGGGGCTCTAATTCTTACGTTACTACCCACAAACCAGGACTTTTTGGTGGACTTTAGTAAAAAACGCGTGTTTTCGCCACCGGCCTGACCCGCAGCAGCCGCACCGACCCTAGGCCGAGCCCCGGGGCGGGGATGAAGGCCCTTCCGCGCAGGTGGACCGTATCACCGGCCGCAGCGCACCTCCTGCCCCGGACATACAACCGGGGCAAGGGGGCGGGAATGCCTCTAGAGACCAGCCCGGCGCAGCTCTGGCGGTGCCAGGTAGGAGGCTCCACGCAAAGCCCAGGCCTGTGGGCCTGGCACAGCCGGCGCACGCCGGGCTCGGGCGCTGCAGGCCGGGCTGAGCCTGCGGGCCTGGCCCGCTCGGCCGCTTCTCTCCTAACGAGCACCGGGACCCCCGGGCAGCTCCGCCCCGGCGGCGCGGCGCCTCCCCCGGCCGCAGCCCGGTCCGCGGCGCTGCACTCGGTGCGGCTGCGGGCCCCGGGCTCGCTGTGGCGGCCTCCCCGCCGCTCTCCCTGCTCCTTGCCTTCGAGGGCGGGTGCTGCGGGAGCCGCGGGGCTCGCGGCGGCCTCCGCGGGCCCGGCTCGGCCCTGACCGTGCGGCCGCTGCCTCATGGCGGGTTTGCGTGGGGGGGGCGGCTGGAAGATGGCTGCGGGCTGGGGCGTGCTGGGCAGAGGGATCGCAGCCCCTTAGCGCTTGACTCTGCGCTGGGGTTGTCCTTGGCCCTACAGCCCGGCGGTGCTTTTGAGACTGGAGTGCCTGGCCCCTGCAGGGCCTGCGAGGGGAAATAGCCCTGCTTCGCCCCGAGGCCCTGGCGCAGGCACTGGCCGCGAGTCGGTCGGTAGCCATGCCTGCGGGGGAATGATGGATGTAAAGCCTAACCCAGGCTGGTAGCGAGCCGTGCTGAGCGCTGCTCCGGCCCCAGCCGGCGCAGCCAAGCCCTTCCCTGCCCTGCGAAGCGGTTCTGCGGCTGCTGCGGGAGTCGAGACACTCCCCGAGTGGCTGTGGAGGGAGCAATGCAGAGGTGGACGGGTGGCAGTGCTCTGCCTGCTGGCAGCAGCCTGTGGTTGGGTTGTGTCGGTGTGAAACCGCACTAAAGCAATGCGTGCTAAATTGATGTTGGTGTAAAAATGGCCTTCTGCTATTGATGTACAAGGCAGGCTCTGCAGCTGGTTCGTAGAATCCCAGACTGGTTTGTGTTGGGAGGGACCTTAAAGCTCCTCCAGCCCCAACCCCTGTCCCGGGCAAGGACCCCTTCCACTGGAGCAGCTTGCTCCAAGCCCCTGTGTCCAACCTGGCCTTGAGCACTGCCAGGGATGGGGCAGCCACAGCTTCTCTGGGTACCCTGTGCCAGCGCCTCAGCACCCTCACAGGGAAGAGCTTCTGCCTTATATCCAGCCTATTTGAAATAAGTTTGTTGTTGTAACTGCACACGCTTTTTAAAGCAAAGTAAATGGTGGTGTGTATTGTTGCTCCTGCCTCCTAAATAAACTTGTTACTGAGTTGTGTTATTTTCATGATACAGAGCCCTTATTACCCACTAAGGTGTGGTCTTTAGTGTTTCACGTAGAAAAAGCTCTATTTTATAACCTGGGGTGTAACACTTGGTTTGATGTGACTGTCACAGTGCAATTCTTGCATCCAGGCTTGTGCTCCTGCTGCAAAGCAGAGGGTTGTTCTCTGGAGGGGTCTGTTTATGACAGGGTTCCCTTGTGAACCTGATGGAGGTTTTGGCCTCTAAGCCCTGTCTGTCTCCCCAGTGCACAGGGGACCAGGACTCTCCCTCCCTAAACTGCCTCTCTGGCCTTTGGTCTTCTCACTTGTGTGGGAATGCACCTCAAGGGGAGCCATGCTAGGGTATTTGATACCATGATAGGTATATATTAGGAGCCAGGATGAGGCATTGCAGTGCAACACCCTCCTGCTTTGTGGTGTGGAAGCTGCAGAAGGTCGGGTGAGCTATACAGCCCTGTAATGCAGGGTATTTCTAAACATCAGTTTGTGATGTGGACTTTGCCAAGTTGCTTATATTATATAGGATCCTAAAATGGTTTGTATTGAAAGGGACCTTAAAACTCACTCAGTTCCAACCCCCTGCCATGGGCAGGGACACCTTCCCCTAGAGCAGCTTGCTCCAAGCCCTGTCCAGCCTGGCCTTGAGCACTGCCAGGGATGGGGTATTTGTTTTATTGTGACTGTTTTGTCAATCTGTGACACGGATTCTTCCAAGTATGAAGTTGTCAGTTTTGTTTTTAAGCAGAAATGTGCCAACTGTGGACAATTCTACCAAAACCCTCAAGCTTCAGAGAAGAAAAGCTGTAGCCCTGTGAGCTTGCAAGGTGGCTTTAGCAATTCCTATCTGCATTCTGATCCATGACAAGTTAATTACACCAATTATACCAGGAACTGAACAGAAGCTCTATAGGAAACTATTGTAGTTATATTGCAACTTGTGTTACCGTGACTACTTTATCTCTTGATAACTCTGTAATTAACTTGTCACCACTGTTTAATGCTTAACGTATGTAAAGAATCAGTTAATGGCATCACTGAAGGGATAGTAGCCTGCAGGAGAAGCTCCTGCCCTTTGGAAAGGTTATCAGGGTTTCCTTGAATGGCTTATTTAAGCACTTGGGCAGCAGAAGTATGAAGTTTGTTAGGGGAACTGTGGGTAAGATGGATAGGCTGCACCAGAGAAATGCTGTTTAAACTGATTTCAGGGACAGGGGAAGCTGTTAAAAGAAGCAGTAATGCCAAAAATCCAAAGGAGAACATGTCAAAGACATGGATGATTTTTTGTAGTGTTCTTTCCCCATGCCATTATGGTGCTGGAGGAGTGAAGACAGCTGACACGAGTCTAGCTTCAGTGTGCTGGCTGCTGTACCTGCTTGTGCTTTCACCAGTGTGTCACTTCCCTGTGAGCAGCATCCTCCACCTCTGATACAAAGGGTGACATCCTCACTTGATGACTGAAAGGTGGTTTCAGCTGTGAGGCTTATTCTGGTGCTGTAAGAGCTTTGTGGGGACAGATTGTAGGTCCTGATTTGTTGAGGTGTTTAACATCAGCCTCGGGACTAGTGAGCTATTCTGCTGGGCTGCAGCTCACCCAAGTTTAACTCAGTTTCTGCAGGGAGTGAAGCAAAATAAGCCTCATTGCTTCTATAAATTGAGAGATTTTAACTAGCTCGCAGAACAATACATTAGATTCTGAATGTGAGAGACTTCTGAATACATCCTGAAAGTGTTAGTGTTCATTCTAATGCTTTTAAAGATTTCCTGCATTACAATAATTTCCTGTTTGCAGTGCTGGTGAAGGCAGCAAATGCCTACCCCGGCCTGCAGTGCCCATTCCCAGAAGTTGTTGGCTGAAGCTGAGCACACATCCCACCCCTGGCATAACTCGTAAAAGCAAGCACTTGTTAACTCTATTTGTTTTTATTATGGACATCGATCTGCCAGTCGCAATAATGCATTTATGGACATTTTTCTGCAAGCGCAGCGCTGGTGGCAGTTTTTACTGACAAATTGAGTCATATGGACAGTAGTTCAAAATAAGCTTACTTTATTGACGGATTGTGCAATTCCCTAGTTTACCCAGTGTTCATAAGAGATGTGGACTTGGGAAGACAATCTAACTAATGGGAAAATGTAGGGCAAAGTTTTAATTTCAGAAGGCTTCAAATTTGTTAGGTAGTGACAGGTTTCAGTGTGGGTTTTGGGTGGGTTTCTGAACTTTGACTGCTTCATTAATGCCACAGTTAAGATGTAAAAGGCCTGGTTTCGTGTTCTTACTATAGACTTCTTGAGTGTCTTACCTCTGCTATTAGCTGTGAAGGTTGGTGCTGTACACATCTGTGCTGGCAAAGCTTTCAGCTGGCTAATTTAGCTGAAGGTAATGAACAAAACCTGCCTGATGCAAGAGAAATTCTGTGCTAAATTGTGTCCTGCAAGGCAGACACCATCACAGGTGTGTTTGGGCCAGCACTGAGTTAAATGCAGCAGGAGGAGCAACAGGGCTGTAAACCCAGAACAAACCCGCACTGAAGCGTTTTCCAGGAGTACAAAATGCAGTCTGAAAACTAATAAACTGCTTGTGCGGTCCAGGCTACTGCTTAAAATAGCCAAATGTATTTGAATGCCAATAAAGTGCATGTGGCTTTGGAGTTTTATGGAAATTGAGTAATTGTGATAGTTTCTTTGGAAGTATGTCACTGTTTTGATGCTTTTTGCTGATCATTTTCAAGTTGTTCTCTTAGTTACTAGATCGGCAAAGTAACAGCACCCTTTCCTGGTGTCTTTCAGGACTAACTGCTATCTATACATTTATATTGTGCCAAATTAAATAGTATAAATCATTTGGGGAATCTTTTCAAGTTACTTGTAAAACTCGGACATGCAGCTGAAATTCTCCTGATGCAATAGAGGTGCTGCAGGTGATTCAAAATGAATCTGAAGAAGTCACCTTTAATCTCAGTGAGGATGAGGAGTTCACAGATACAAAGGTCCTGACTTCCCCTCTGCTTTTCAAGTGAAATAGTAGTAAAATAGCACTACTGACAGAGGATCTGCAGTCTCAAGCAGTTTGGCAAAGGGAAGTAAAGGGTACTTCTGATGCCAAGCTGATGGCATCCAGAGAAGTATCAGTTCAGACTGTGCTTCTAGCTACCCAGTGTGTAGCTGAGCTGTGGGTCTGGCAGTGGGCAGCTGGGGATGCTGGGTTTGGGCTCAGAAACTTGGGGTTTTTTACATTCAAAAATTCCATTTTTGGCTGAGGAAGTTTGAATCCCACTTTTGGGGGGAATTTAGTAAAAATCACTAAAGGCTTTGCCTTGTTGTTATAGTACTCAGTAGCTATGTGGTGTTAGTGCATTGAAGATGAGATGTTAAAGAGATGGGCTTTTGCTCTTATGTGATGAGCGTGCTTTCAGGTTTTAATTATTCAGATGCTACTTTTTAGTGCATTATGATAAAATTAACAAAATGGGGGTTTTATTAAAGTATATATGAGCAGCACAGCCCAGTGAAATCAGACTTGCTTTGTTTTCTGAATCATGCCATCTACATGCTCCAAGTGCAAATGTAACTCCCTGCAGGTAACTCTGTGTTAGCAGATAGCAAGTATTAGTGCTGTCTTGTAAATGTTGCTGCATAATCATCATTCAATACTATTTAAATTATCTGACTGCTTTAGATCAGTCAGTACAATGCAAACAGTAATATTATCTTTGGTTGTTTGTACATTCCAGTATGCAGAAGGCCTTTTAATTAAACTTCTTGATAAACACCTAAAGTGTACTTAAGGCCCTGTTAAAAGATTAAGTTTTGTCTTGCATATAAAAAATACAAGATGGAATGTACAGTGTCTGCTATAGAAAGCTTATTTTGGCAGCAGTGGGCTGGCTCTGCTGATAGTGCATCTTCAGACTGTCAGCAGCATCCTGGCGAAACAAGTCACACTTCAGTGTCCCTTCATCTTGGTCCCTTTGAGTTTAGTGTTGTTAGATATAATGTAGGGGGGGAGAGGGAAATCATAGAATCAAAGACTGTTTGGGTTGGAAAGGCCCTGAAAGATCATCCAGTGCCAGTGCCCTGGCAGTGTTCAAGGCTAGGTTGGATGGGGCTTGGAGCAAGCTGCTCTGGTGGAAGGTGTCCCTGCCTGTGGCAGGGGGTTGGAACTGGATGAGCTTTAAGCTCCCTTCGAACACAACCCACGCTGGGGTAAGATTCTACGATATGAAGGACAAGCTGAGTCTACAGGCAGTGTTATGCTTTCAGAAAGTGAATTTGAGGCACAACAAGGCAAAATGCTTAATCTGAGATAAAATTCTCTTAAATGCTTGTTTTAGTAGTATTTTTAAATGAAACAGTCTAATTTTGCTTTCACCATTTGTGAGTTTCATGTTAGTGAATGCACATTGTTTTCTGTTATTGGCAATGCTTGTGGCCTGGATTTGAATGCTTTTCTGTTGTCTTTTTCTGCAGCTATATTTGATTCCATAGTGCGAGTTTCTAAGAATATGGTTAACCCTATGGGTCATCTTATAATGTAATTATTAATGATTGATTCTGTTTATCCTGGAAATCAATATGAGAAGCAAAATGGTCGGGCATATATTTGGGGTTGATTTCTAACATTCAGTAAACATGATCTTGTGACAAGACTGGTATCGGTTTATTACTTGGAACATGTTTGATGAATCTGAAGTGTGTAATTAGTTTTATATAATGATGGTGATATGTGGGGTTTTTTACATGACTTATGTTAATATGGCCAATAGTGTTAACATCTCCTGCCACTAATAGTTAGGGTGGGGATGTATAGTAATTGATCTTCCTGGGAGTGCTGTAATGTAAAAACAATTCAGGCTGTTTGAAGTATATTTTACAAGTGTGCATTGGGCCTTTGGGATGTTAGACTGAAAAACCCAATTGTACAGTTACCATGGGAACCCAATTAGAATAGATTGCCGGAGTGGTTTTTTTTCAGCCTTTCATCTTGACCAAAAATCTAATGTACTTTAAATGTTTTCATATGGAATTTTAGTCATATACTGACTTGATGTAATAGCTGCTTTTAGATTTTAGTACTGAAACCAGGGTATTGCGTTCTGTGGCTCCTGAGGACTTGTCTTTCAAGGAGAATCTTCCTTTAGCGCTTAAAAGTTGCTGAACTGAGAAAAATACTTCTTGTGAATCTGAGTTCTTACAGTAGAGCCGCCATCACATGTACTTCTTAGGCTGCAGTCCTGTGAAAATAAATAGGGAAGTATCTTAAACCCCAAAGGTTTCTGTTCTGGATGATCAACAAAATAGAGCTGAAATTTTTCATGGCCTTGAAAGATCTGATTTTTGATGTAACCTCTGACTTTTCTTTACATTTTTGGTTTATTGACATACTCAGATTTGGAATGCTTGCAGGGTGGGTATGTGATATATTAGCTTCCTGCACCATCTCATCTCCTGCTGTGCAGGAGCTCCTCTTCAGTACCAGAAGGCATTTGTGTGTATTTCATGTCTCTCAGGTGCATCCTGCTGCCTGGCTGCTTGTCAGTATGGATTCAACCTCAGCACAGCTCTTGTGTGGGAGCAGAAGTTCTGGGCAACTTTGGCACATGTGGCTGCCCCATCCTTGGCAGTGCTCAAGGCCAGGTTGGACACAGGGGCTTGGAGCAAGCTGCTCCAGTGGAAGGCGTCCCTGCCCGTGGCAGGGGTTGGAGTTGGGCGAGCTTTTAGGTCCGTTCAACACAAACCAGGCTGGGATTCTATGATCATGATTGAAAGGCCAAGGGGAGTGGAGGTAGGCACCCAACAGGAGATGGGCAGCTCTGAGCTAGTGAGGATGGGGACATTGCTCTTTTTTTTGCCTCACTTGTTGTTCATTCACCCCTTCACTCTATCCTACTCTGCAAATGCAGGATGAAGTTTTCCATTTTCATGAAGGTTTTGCTGATAAAAAGTCTTTAAGATTGGAAGATGGGTCTGGTGATCCCAGTGTCTGTTTCTATAATGTGTAGTAGTATCATGATTGAAGTTGATCAGTGGCAATTCTTGTGCTGTTCAGAAGAGGTGTTGTGCTCCTCCCTTCAAAATCAACCTTAGGGGAGCCCTTCAGCTCAATGTGAAGTTAGTAGTGTGTATACTGACCTCTTCCAATACGGCTGTCTTTGCAAGGTTGAGATGCATCTCTGGAGTGATGTTTTGGACTTACCGAGCCTTGTATCATTTTCACCTATCTGACTGCTGGTAGTTTCCTCACCACCATTGGGCATTACTGGCTTTGCCCATTTCTGGCTTTGCCCCAGTTACCTGTCATCAGAGGAGAGTTGCTTGGGACTAGCACAGGACTGAGCTCAACCTGGGGCATAAGCAGGTCATGAACAGTAATCGGTTTGTCTCTTTAATTTGCTCATCTCTGCCACCAACCTAACCAAGGTCTCAGTGGTCCTAGGTGCTTCCCCCAATGTTTTGCTCCGTTTCTTGGGACTTAACACAGGGAGCAAGCAGTGGTTGTGCTTGTGAGGTGCTACCTAGTCCTCTTGTAAGAATCCTTTCTCTTTAAAGTTGGAACCTGTTTCCTGTTCTCCTTGAAGCTTAGTTTCTCCACCAGGCACCATCCCTCATGAGTTGTATATGCTTATGCTCAAAGACAGATTATATCTGGTTCAGAGCATCAAAAGTCCCATTTGTTAAGGACTTTAAACCACTTACAGATGGATGTAAAGTTTTCCTGTGGGGTAGGTAGTCTTTGGCCCAGGTCTGACATGAGCTTCTGGATAAATCTGTTTTTCAAGGCAGTTACCCTTCAGGAAAACCTGGAAAAACTCGGTGTTGCTACTGCACACCTTGAAAGTCAAAACTCTGAACTGATAATAGACATAAATTGCTCTTTCATTTTTAGCTCCATCGCAGGTATTGTAAGTATCATTACTAGATTGCTCATCTGCCTGACTTGCATTTAATAAAAGAATGAGCAATCTTTACAGTGCCCACCTTGCAAGGGTGGGATTGCTAGCATATTTAAATACTTACTATTCAGGGTCTTAACTTTACATCTTAATCTTTTTAAGAGTTTAAAGATAAGGTTAAATATTACTATTTCATTGTTAAGTAATTTGGAAGTAGCTGTTAGTAGTGTCATTAATCATAGAATCATAGAATAGTTAGGGTTGGAAAGGACCTCAAGATCATCCAGTTCCAACCCCCCTGCCATGGGCAGGGACACCTCACACTAAACCATCCCACCCAAGGCTTCATCCAACCTGTCCTTGAACACTGCCAGGGATGGAGCACTCACAACCTCCCTGGGCAACCCATTCCAGTGCCTCACCACCCTCACAGGAAAGAATTTCCTCCTTATATCCAATCTAAACTTCCCCTGTTTAAGTTTTAACCCATTGCCCTTTGTCCTGTCACTACAGTCCCTGACGAAGAGTCCCTCCCCAGCATCCCTATAGGCCCCCTTCAGGTACTGGAAGGCTGCTCTGAGGTCCCCACGCAGCCTTCTCTTCTCCAGGCTGAACAGCCCCAACTTCCTCAGCCTGTCTTCATACGGGAGGTGCTCCAGCCCCTGATCATCCTCGTGGCCTCCTCTGGACTTGTTCCAGCAGTTCCATGTCCTTTTTATGTTGAGGACACCAGAACTGCACACAGTGCTCCAGGCGAGGTCTCACAAGAGCAGAGTAGAGGGGCAGGATCACCTCCTTCGACCTGCTGGTCACACTCGTTTTGTTGCAGCCCAGGATATGGTTGGCTTTCTGGGCTGTGAGCGCACACTGCCGGCCCATGTCATTGCCTTGGACTTAAAGATTTGATGTGCTTGAGAGGCATTGGAAAACCTCAGATGTTCATACCACTTCTTTTAAGAGGCTTATCATGTCTTAAGCGGATACAGTTATCCTCTCCTGTGGAGTAGGGAGTTCCCCCGCTTAAGTGGAAGAGTTCCCATTGAGTTTGGCTGTGAGTCAGGACTCTAGAGCTGAGCTTTGGCAGATAATCTCCCTTGTTTTAGAAAATGGAATGCTTAGAGCACATCTTCTCAAAGATCTGGTGGTCTTGGATAAATAGCACTGAAAAAATAGAGGGGGAAACTATGTATATGCTCAGGAAGCAGCAATCATCCTTTACTTCCAAGGGGAGAGCAAAGAGGAACCGGTTGTATTATGTCAATGATATATGAATAATGATACTGTTACATATTTATAGTATAGATGCTGTTAATATATAGGTATAACTGATACTACCACTTCTAGGTGCTTTCTTAGTGTGTTGCAATCTGCCCTTTTAAACCCAGAATGTAACTAAGTCACTTGCTTTCTTGGCTTAAAATGTGCTATTTCCTAAATCACAGAAGGCTGTTTACTAAGTGACTCAGAAGTGCATCACTGCCTGTACAAATATTCCTTAAACAAATACTTTATCTTCTAAGGTATTCTTATTCAAAATATCAGAGTTGTGTAGTGCTGGTTATTGAAGAAATCTTCCTGTGTTGATTTGTTGACTCCTAAGAAGCAGCAGATGACCTATGAACACTAAATGTCTGGTTGCTTATAAAACAAAATTAAACTCCCTTTTGATATATACTGAAACTTAGAGCTCATTGAAAAAGCTGATTAGAAGGGAAATAACACTACTGACATACAATTTTTCCTGTAGAATTCAAATTAAATCACCATCTAATGGAGATTCTTTTTCCTTCCAGGTGGGGAGCTTTTATCTACCATGGCATCGAGGCGTGTTCCAAAAGTGAGTTTCCAGTACCATCGCCTTGCATTTAGGTGTACACTGCATGTCCAGCATTACAAAAGAGTTCACGTAACATGGTTTGGTTTTTTCCCCAGTGTCCAGCAGTCAGTATTAAGAATCCAGCTGACAAGATTGATGCTGCATTGGAATTCTCTGTAGCTCTGTCATGGTTGGTAACAGGCATCAGTGGACCTTTCCCCAGCACGTATCTATCTGCCACAGAGTGTAAACTAACAGGACAGTGGTACATTTTCAGTGTGCTAGCTGCTTCTGTTTCCTAATAAATACCTGACTGGAAAACTGGCTTAATTCTAAGGCCTGATGCTTCAATGAGGGAAGTGTGGTCAATAAGCTTATAGTAAAATAAGACAACAGGGCTCGTTATCACAGCATTCAGAGCAGTTTACCTTGCTGAAGGGAAAGCATCAACACATTTTGAATCAATAACCTTATTCTTCAGATAATTAAAATGAACTTTGAAGGGCTGAATAAATTTTTTCTCTGAAATATCTATTTTTCTAACATTAGTAATGCTCCTCTAGGAAAATATTTTGAGTACAATCAAGCTTGCATATCTAACTATTCCTGCTGGCAACTTGTATCACTGTTACAAATGTCTTAATAATGGCATCTCCTGTAGTTTTAATCTGCTTTATGTAGTGTAATGTGGCTTAGGAAAGGACTATTTTGGATATTCTGTGTCTTCTGTTCCTCCTTAGAAGATTTTTTTTTTTTTCCTCACAGAATAAAATTTTTCTTTTTAAAATGGAATTGAGGAAGAAATTTAGGAAAATAAGTTCTTTCTTTAAAGCAGTCATCTGTTGAGTTACATTTATGTCTCTTCCAGCTGCAGACACTTTTAGCAGGTACCTGGAATAAGGGCAGAGAAATAGCTGATAATCTTCTGCACAACCAGACATGGTGGGAAGAGTCACTAGTTCCCCCTCACTCAAAGCTATGTGTGATATAGCTGGCAAGTGACATTAAGCTAATGATTTATTATTTAACCTTTTAATTTCTCCCACTCATTTCTACTTGAATGGTGCAGCATTGGCTGTTAGGGGAGTTTTCCCCTTGCGATATGTGGGAAAGCAGGTTTAAGGGAAAACACATGAACTCTCACAGCCCCATGCGCAGACACAGCCTGCGCTCCTCTGGTCCTGCTTCCCCCCATTCTGGTTGCATATTAAATATGTATGTAATGTAGCCCATGTTTCTTTAGTGATATTTATAGTGTGTGATTAGTTTACAGCTTTACTTTGAGCACAACCACACGCTGGTGTGACACAAAATATGCCTGGCATATGGCTTTTGCAGGAATCAATTATCACCGATGTAATGTGCTGAACAGTTTATAAGCAGGTTGTTAGAAAATGGGTTCTGAAAGCAGCCAGACCTGGAACAGGCTTCCCAGGGAAGCGGTGGAATCACCATCCCTGGAAGCGTTCACAAACCCACGTGGATGAGGCCCTTAGTGACATGGGTTGGTGGTGGCTTTGGCAGCGCTGGGATAAAGGTTGGATGTGATGATCTTAAAGGTCTTTTCCAGCCTGGTTGATTCTATGACTGATCTTTTTTCCATCATCACTCTGTCTCCCACTCAATCCCTGCTTTTGTTGTGAGCAGGGGTGTATGTTGGGTTTGTGTGGAAGAGGCTGAAACATGGCTGTTCTGTGTGCTCACACACATCAGGGATGATTCTGTGTTTGAAGTTTTGGGGTTTGTGGTGTTCTGACAAGGTGGCAATTTTTCTATATCATAAGAAATTTAATTTGAAATGTAATTCTGTTCCTCTCTGGGTTTCTTGTAGTTATTAAATTGAAACTTGGTAAATAGATTCTTGTACTAACTGTGATGCTTCACTCTCTGTTAATACAGAGATACACTTGTCCACGCTGTCCTGAATCACACAGATTGATAACGATAGGAAAATTCAGATGCGTGTGCCAAGGCTGTAATGTTGTGGTTTTGTAGGAGTCTTTGACACCTCCTTTTGTCTGTGTTTTTCTTTCAGGTGCATTTGAATTTTTAGTGAATTCTTAATACACGCTTTGCGGCTTCATTTGCTGGGAGCTGTTCTATTCTCTAAAAATGTCAATGAATTTCTTTCCTTGGACACAATTCAGATTTCCGGAGTCTCCTTCGGTTTAAGGAGCACTATTAATGGTTTTGTTCATATTGCTTAGATTTATTTGGTTATTATTCTCTAGCTCCTGCTCTTCAGGTATAGCTGGCTTGGTATTACAAGGAATGATGGATTATACAGGAAAGTTTCTTTTGAAGCACTCCTGATATTGTGCAATGCACTTGGGGGTCAGCTACACTTGACTGATGCATGATTTATCCAATGTCCCTGCCACTTTTGGAGATAAAGCTGCTATTTTATCAAAAATGCCAGCAAGTGTGATTTAGAATTTATACCCCTCCTTTTTCAAATAATTGTTCTGAGTACTTTGTGGCATGGCAATAAAATGATAAAGGTAATTGCACACAAATGTGAGCTAGCACCAAAATACAATAAAATTAACCTGAATTAGCTTGACTTGTCGATGAGAAGTATTTATGAAATGTATTTTTGCAATAAGGGAGACTGATATTATAGCTGGGAGGTGAGTTATTGCCTTAATGTAATCCTGCTTGAAATTTAAAAAAGAGACTGTTACAGTTGAGGGTGATTGTGCCTTTGAAATTAAGTTGAAGTGATTCTTATAATTGGCAGCAATAATGCATTGGGAAGGTAATATCTTTTATTGTGTTATGCCTAGTTGCATTATCTTTTATTTAGCTGGTCCTGACTTCAGCTCTGCGGAGAACACAAGGAGGAGCAGATCAAGAATTCTGTGGCTTTAGATGATAAGAATCTGAACTGTTTGCTAGCATTAGTGATTCTTGTGCTAGATTTTCCAGTTTTAGCCCATTTTCAGTTTCGGACCTGATACAAGTCTCATTTGATTAAAATTTCATCTCTTTTCTGCAGTAGTTGCTATATATTTACGTACACGGCTGAGCCCTGTAACAGTAGAGACATGAGGCTTGCTGTATCATGTATACATGTACATCAGGTGGGGGTTTTGTCAGTGAAATTCTGTATTTCTCAGTGCCTCGGGGTATAACCTCCTTTTCTGAAAGGGTGTATATACATTTACAGCAAGCACTTCAGTGTTTAAGCAGTGATATGCTTAAGCAGGATCTTCACATGTTGACTAATACCTTGAGTTTAGTTTTTGAGGTGGTGAATGCAGCTGGATAATCCAGACAGCTACACAATGACTTCTTTTCCTTTGCATAAGACTTGTTAAAACTCCAACCAGTAACAACTAAACACGAATTTGGGGGACCCTCTAATTCTTAAAAGCACTTTCACCTTTGGATTCTGCAGTATGATATTTCTTTAATGGTTTGGCAACAAATTAATGTATTACAAGTTAGTGTTATATTCCATGTGATTGCATGTGAAAGCACTGAATAACTGATTGAAGTATAACATTGCTTTGTAGTGTTGCACAGTGAATAACGTGACATATGCTTTTCAGTCTAAAAAATGAGGGACAGGAGGCTTAATCCTTTGTCATTAATATGGCAGGAATGACAACATGCTTCCCATGGCAGATACACCAAGCCCCGTGGCTTACTCTGAAGGTGCAGGTTTGGCTTAACCAGGGTGAGATTTACTTAGAGAAGCACTGGAGGTGTTGGAGGACTGCAGTATATTTCAGTGCAGCTCTTGTTTAAAAGCCTTATCTGGATTACAGTCCTGTTCTTCAGATGGGGGGGTGTTTATTACTCTTGAACAAGAACAAAAATACATGGACCTGATAATAGAGTGCTTTATTCTGGCAAGCTGAAAGTTTGCTTTGGATGCCATAGGAAGAAGGAATAAATGTAGTATAGAAAGTTATTGTGGGATGTGTAAGGGGAAAAGTAACTTCTGTCTAGATAAGTGGTCATCTATGTAGGGACCTATTAGGATCAGGGCATCCTTAATGCTTAGAGTTCACTGTTTAGCTGGAAATCTTTGGACTCTTTTTCAAGAGAAAGAAACAGCTTCTAGAAAAGCTTTTATTTTAGCTTTGAAAAAATCAACCACTTCATATTAAGTAAAACGACTTAACAATTAAATGCTTCTTGTTCTGTGTAATTTTTATTCCAGTGTATAAACTGGGCAGGAAACTTCTCTCCAGCTCTTCCCTTCTTTCATCCTTGAAATTGTTTGTGGTACATAAATTCTCTTCTCTTGAAGCACTAGCAGCTGCTCTTCATTTGGAAGGTAAAAACACAGATGATTAATCAAGATATTGGTATGCCCCATCCCTGATAGTGTTCAAGGCCAGGTTGGATGGGGCTTGGAGCAAGCTGCTGTAGTGGAAGGTGTCCCTGCCTGTGGCGGGGGGTTAGAACTGGATGTGCTTTAAGATCCCTTCCCATCCAAACCAGTCAGATTCTGTGATATTAGCAGGAGGAGGCTTTTTGATTTCTGTTCTGATCACATATTGATTGTATGGATCCTGTGTTTTTCACAGTCCTTAGGTATTTTCTATTCTAGAACACTTGAGTGTAAGAAATGCTTTTCTCATCTAAGATGAGCTATATAAGATTGGAAAATGACCCTCTGCACTGCAGTATAAGTACACAAATGCATTAGCTTTACTATTAATATCTCTTCCCATATTCTTTATGTACAATAGATTGTTTCCTTTTAAATAAACATGCAGAAACCAGTAAAACAAATACAGGAAGTTTTAAGCTATTAAGGAGATGTTGAGAGAACTATAATTCAATGAAACCCGTTGATGCATGGACCACTGGCATGTGTAAGCTCACTGGGGGCTGTGCCAAATGGGGGGCTGCGGTCCACCTTGTAACTCATTGTACATCAGTGGTACGTTGACCTTTACACTTCAGAGTAGACAGGGCTTTAGTAAAGTCATCCCTGTTCTACTGCTTTTGAGTTGTTAGTGACAGACACATCCAGCTTCTCATTTCTTATGATGGTCCCTGATTGTTTTTGCCTTGACAAATACCAGTGATGTGATTTGATAAGGGTTTTGTTATGAGAAGGATGTGAACTTACTGGATCAGGAAGAGTGGCTGCAGTTGAGATGACTGAAATGAAGTAGCAAATTGCCAAACCAGTTCAGGTGCCTGTGGAGTGTTACTCTTAAATTTAAATCCAATATTTCAAGCTTTCATTGAATTTTAATTCAAAACTTGAATCGATAACAAGCAGGTTTGAGAGCGCTGTGATACTCAAAAGAAGGACACTTAAAGGCTTCAGGACTGGTATTTCCTGTAATTAGGATGAAGAACTAACTTCCCTGGCATTTATTGATCATCCTCTCAAACTCAACAAATTCCTGGTATTGCTTTTTGGCAAGTCACTAATATGGCATCGTAGAAACAGGACAAGTGCTTGAGAACTGCATCTCATGTGCTAGTTTCCTAATACAGATATGTCAGAACGTGGGAGTGATGAATCCTTAGGATATATTTATGGAAAAATAAGAAGTTGGTGCACTGTCACACCTTTAACAGAATCACAGACTGGTTTGGGTTAAACCTAAACCTAAAGCTCATCCAGTTCCAACCCCTTCCACGGGCAGGGACCCCTTCCACTGGAGCAGCTTGCTCCAAGCCCCTGTGTCCAACCTGGCCTTGAGCACTGCCAAGGATGGGGCAGCCACAGCTTCTCTGGGCACCCTGTGCCAGTGTCTCTGCACCCTCACAGTAAAGAGCTTCTGCCTTAAATCTCACCTGAAATTCCCCTGTTTGTTTGAACCCATCACCCCTTGTCCTGTCACTACAGTCCCTGATAAAGGCCCCTCTCCAGCATCCTTGTTGCCTCCTTCACGTACTGGAAGCTGCTCTAAATTCTGTATGCGGCTTCTGCTCTCCAGGCTGAGATGCCCTAGTGGTCTCAGCCTGTCTCCAGAGCAGAGGTGCTTCAGTTGCTGATCATCCTCCTGACCTATGGACTTGCCCCAGCAGCTTCCTCCCCTTTGGAGAGGGTGCTGGCATGAACACTCCAAGTGAAACAGCCCTCAAACTGTGGATCTTATTGGATAAATACATCCAGAAATTCAGCTTTTACAGCTAAGAAACTAATACGTGCTACTAATGGGTATAGTGCTGTTTGGGATCCTCTCAGACAATAGGTGCTGACAATTACTTTTAGTTTTTGAAGCCAATATGTAGTTATTTCCCAGCCCAAGATATGAGTTAGATTGCATGAGAACGCTAATGTGGCATCTGGGTGGGTTCTTTAAATAACAGCAAATACCATAGTGTGGAAAGCTTAAGTAGAGCATTCTCAAATGTGCATCAGTGGCTAGTGTAGTAATGGTGGAAATCTGACCATTTCTGGCTTTGAGAAGTGTTAAGTGAAATAAGGGTGAGAAGTATAATGCAATTTCTTCATAGCTGTATTTACACTGTCAGGTAGCTCAGCAGTTAGCCCGTTCTGTTAATATGAGAGGATCAAGACACCCATTTCTTGGAGGCAAATGTGTCATCTCACTGATTAATGCACTCTGACTCTCTTGGTTTGAAAAGGGAAATTGTAGTATATGCACGGACACGTTAGTTCAGGTTTAGTGCTTGAATTTGTTACTTTAGCTTTGATTCTCCAAAATATTCATGTAGAAATCAGAAGGATTTCATTTGAAGTTCAGCCACATGCTAAAGCCTAATGGAAATGCCCTGTTAAATCAGATGCAGGTGGTGGCAGAGGGGATTATCATTAAGGTTTTGATATGGCAGGGTGGGTTTGTATTGTTGCTAAAGCAGAGTGAAGAAAATGGGAAAGCCTGTAGAGGAAGATCTATCAGAGATAAGGCTGTGGCTCCTTCCTGATGGGCAGGATTCATGCGCTCAGTAATAGGGGAAAGCATGTGACAAGGTGACATCTTGAGTCTCTTTGACCACAGCCTTCAGGCAGAACTTGTGTTAAGACAATTTCTGGTATATCTGTATATCTGAATGGGTGCAGACACATCCATGGGCAGCACTGTTGCATTTTCCTAGTGGAAATTGGTGGTTCCTGGGGTTGTAACAACCCCCGCGTGTGAAAACCTTAAGAGAACACAGGGAAAATTTGAAGCGATATTCATGAAGGCATTTTTCATTCTTTGTCCCCTTCCATTCACTAACAGGGACTTGCTGTTGAAGTGCAGGGAATGCCAGGTTTCCTCTTGACTTGTCCTGGAAAATACAAACCTCTTGGGAGAACATCAAGCATGGAAACACTTTGCTATGGATTTTTTTGGAACCTTGTCGATCCTTGAGATTTACTTGCAATTTTTTTATGTTTATCCATTCCCATTAAGGATCTGAATTGGATTCTAGGATCTTGGACCAGACAGTAAGGGAATTTTTGGGGGGGTTGAGGCACAGGGTGCCCAGAGAAGCTGTGGCTGCCCCATCCCTGGCAGTGCTCAAGGCCAGGTTGGACACAGGGGCTTGGAGCAAGCTGCTCCAGTGGAAGGGGTCCCTGCCCGTGGCAGGGGTTGGAGCTGGATGAGCTTTAAGGTCCCCTCCAACCCAAACCAGGCTGGGATTCTGTGTAGATCATGGAAAATGTTGAATTATTTCCTGTAGTGTCAAAGACCATTAATGCAAATCTAAACAAGATCTGGATTGAATCAAATGGGAGGTATGTTTTAGTGCTGAAAACCTTGGCTGCAGCAGGGCTGTTACATTGAATTACAGTGAAAAGCATAAGATGTGAAGATCCTTTGCTGCAAGTCATCAAGCTAATGCTGGCTTTTGGGTTCATAGCACCTCATTTAGGAGATAAAACTTGCTGCTGTTTCACATCCTTGGCGTTTGAACCCTTGGTAAGCAGTTTGAACAGTGTCTGTGTTTCCTGGTGGTGTTCAGTGCAGTCGATGTGTAATCTAGGGGACCTTCGCCCGTTGAAGGAGCATGGTGCTACCAAGGCAAGTGCTATGGAAAGTCATGGGAGCATGCCTGGAAAACGAGGTTCCTCTGTACAGGGCATTAACTCATCAATCATGCTAATATTCTTACTTATACATCTTCTACTTTGAAAACTGTTTGATACTCATCTGTTATTAATGACAAAAAGGTCTTTAGTTCTGTTGGCTAACAATAATCTTTCATTTTCTGTAGTGCTTAGCAGTGCAGTGAGAGAGCCTTCCATACAGGCAACCTTCACTTCTATTTCTGTAGCAGGCTCCAGATAGACATTTCCAAACCTCATTTTTTTTTCTTCCTATGTTTTGAATTTATGAGAAATTTTGACGCAGATTTGTAGGTATTTCAGTGGAAGAGGAGGGTGAAGGTGATGAAGAAATTCTACACAATGAGGGTGGTAAAACACTGGCAAAGCTTGCTCAGAGAGGTGGTGGGTGCACCATCCCTGGAGATACTCAAGGCCAGGCTGCATGTGGTTCTGGGCAACATGATCTAACTGAAGATGTCTCTGCTCATTGCAGGATGCCTTGAAGATGCAGATGGGCTTTGAAGGTCCCTTCCAACACAAAATAATCTGATTCATGCAGTGCCTGATGAAAATTCCTCAAATTTTATATATATATATATATATATATATATATATATATATATGTATAAGCTGGAGGTAAAAAGGCTGAAGGCAATTTATTTCCCTTATTACATTCTTTGCTTTAAGCTCCCATTCACTTTTAGTTCTCACAAGTTTAAGAAGGGCACTCTGGTGGTGAGCAAATCGTAGCTGTATTGGATGTGGACATGTTTTCAGTGTCTATTGGTCTGCAGTAAATGATGTCTAAGCATTAGGTCGTTCAGCTGGCCAACTTTAAAGGTGTTTGCATCTGAAAACTGTTGTAACTTGAATAAAATTCCACTTACTTTAAAGCAGCACTGTCTGCAGAGTGTGTTGTCACCTTGATCTTACCTGGCTCATGTCAGTGGCTGCCGGTGACTAGTGAGAAGACATGTCAGTATCTGGACAAGGGGTAGTGTGTGTTGTACTTTGGTATGGTGACCTTCATCTTCGAGGCTCCCAACCCAATTGCATATATATGTGGATATGTCATGCAGTTCCATTCTCTTATAAAAATAAACCTTGAATATTGCTGCCCAATGCATATGTTAAACAAGACTGAAAACACAAGTTGCACTCGCTCAAGGCTTCATCTATAAAGCTTAGTTCAACTTGGTGGGAACTTATAGGCTTATTTATAGTTTTCTGTTCTTCTCTTCATCCTGTGTTTTGTTATAATGAAAAAGCTGTCCTCTTAGCACTAGGCTGTTACATTCATGGAGCACATGGTATGAGGTTCAGTGCATCTAGTTTAGGGCTGTCACACAAATAAGAATGAAGAATGTATGCTGGTTTTCCACATATGTAAACTTCTGTGTTGTTTTTACTAAGGCTTGTGCAGTGAGGTGCTGCTCCAAAGTTGACCCATCTCCTTTCCTTGAGGAGGGAGAAGGAACAAAGTTGGTTGAAGAGTTTTTAAAACACCAGCAAGCACTTTGATTATTTAGCAAAAAGCTGATTTTGAATTGCAGTCAAGCTAAATAAACCCCTAGGTACCTGCAGTTCTTCAGTCCCAGCACACTGTGCAGATCTTGCCATAGAATCCCAGACTGGTTTGTGTTGGAAGGGACCTTAAAGCTTAGCCAGTTCCAGCCCCCTGCCACAGGCAGGGACACCTTCCACTAGAGCAGGTTGCTCTGACGCCTGTCCAACCTGGCCTTGAGCACTGCCAGGGATGGGGCAGCCACAGCTTCTCTGGGCACCCTGTGCCAGCATCTCGCTGAATAATTATTTTCCTTATATCTAATCATTCTGAGTTGGAATTCTGAGAGCCAGAGCCACACTTGAGGGAACTGCACTGGTTTCTTGTGCTTTTTAACATTGCTTTTGAAAACTAATCAAAACACCTTGTGATGAATGTGCCTTGGTGAAAATGCATGCAATTAAAGAGGAGTTTCTTTTCATGAACAGGTGAAATCCACAAAGGAAGAATCTCAGTGCAAGGAGAGACGAATGGCTCTGCTCACCACTGTGGGAAAGATCGAGATATTGGGGTGTGAAACAGGCTTACATGAAATAAAGCTTCCAAAAATGAGTTTGCTGCCAAGTGGGTAAGTTCATGTCCTATTGATCTTATATTTAGGTATATGGTAGAAGAAAGTTCCTCTGGACAATCTAAGACATGACTTTGGATTTGTTTTTACTGGCTATACTGGGGACTCCAGTGCCTCTGAGGAGTGGTGGGTCCAAAATGCATTTCTTTGTGCTGCATCAATAACATCAGCAAAGAAATGTTCTAAGGTAGAAGTATGTTTAATATAGGCTTTGGAAGTATATCCTGTCCCTAATTTTGGACACATGTAAATCTGTCACTTCTTGCATGCTTTGCCAATTTTCCAGACCTGTATCTAGGTGTATACGTTCAAGAGGAAAAACTGGGGTTGAATAATCGTTTTATTTACTGCATGCTGCCTATGGGAGCTTTGGGTGGTTTTCCATAGCTATAATATCTTCTGGAGCTCAGAACAGTTGATACACATGGCAGTGGAGATGAAATCTCAAATACAGAACTGACTGAGGAGGTATTGCCATGTTTTACTGTGGAATATCAGTGCTGTTCAATCTGAAATACATCTCTTCAGCTCTTTGGTCAGTGCTTTTCCCTTATTTCTGGGGAAATGCTCAGTGATGTTTGTAGAAGGAACACTGATTTCTTTCAAAATTGTGAGATTTCTTTGCTGAAGAATTCTGCCAGAATGGGAGTTACTACTTGTTTAAGGTTGGTCTCTTCAGCTGTTTTGGGTAATGAAAGCACAGGCTTTGCAACAGTCCATTGCAGCAGAGCTTTTTTTGACAAGACACACAGGTTTGGTTTCCTTCTCTCCACATTGTCCTTTTCTCCCCTGCTTTTCACTTATGAAGCTCTCCATTGATTTGTGGGGTTTGCCTGTTTTATTATGCTTATAATTTAAGTGTAAATTAATCAGGAATATGGAGCATAATGTGAATTCTGATTGAAATGGGTTTTTTTTCTCCATGGAAACCCTCAAACCTCTATATTTGACAGTTGCCAACTCCAGCAATGCAGAAATAAGTACTCCAGTTTCTTCGTAGGCTGATTTCAGTGTTGGATTTCTGCTGATGAGGAATAGAAATAAAGACACATTTAGGGTAAGGCTGAAGTTTGTCTTTGCAGCGTCTGCATGAAAAAGCCTAATCAGATGAGGACTCTTCACCTTTGAGAAGAGGAAACATCAGTGAGTGTGTGGAAGAAGGGTAGGGAAAAGGTCTATGGGCTCTTGAAGTGACAAATATAGATTGTGTGTTCTTGAGGTTTTGGGTGTTTCACTTCATGGGTTGTCTTTTCTTTTTGGGCAAAGTTTATAGGGATGGAAATGGATCTTTCAAGCACAGATCCCCTTTTTCCAGGGAATTACACATGTGTTCCCAGAAGCACTGAGTACATTCTTACTCACCTCTGTCTGTGTAGATGAGAGATGCTGGTACTCAGACTGTGGGATGTTTTCTTTGTGGGAGCCTTGATGCAAGGCAAGGTCCATCCCTATTTAAGGAAGGCTTCTGCTCTCTTCATTTACCATGGTATTCGCCACTTGCTCACCTGCAGCATGGCCCCGTTGTTTGGTTGAAGAAGGGTCTTGTGATCTTGTTCTTCAGGCAGTTGAACGTAGAATAATAGAATAGTTAGGGTTGGAAAGGACCTCAAGATCACCCAGTTCCAACTCCCCTGCCATGGGCAGGGACACCTCACACTAAACCATCCCACACAACAGTTGATATCCTTTTCCTAATTCTTTTTATATGATCTTGATCCATCTCAGTGGTGACTTCTTCTGGGTAGCCAGGAAATTTTGAGGCTTTAGTGGCTTCTTGATAACCCTTAACTTAGCAGACTGCAGGATTTATATGCCTGAATTGTTATATTAGAGGGACTGTCACTGAAGAGTGGTTCAAGTTCATGGTAAGCAGAATATTCTTACTATTAAGAATTTACATCTGGAACAGAGGTGGAAGGTGGGACTTGTATTGTCGTTCCCGGTGATAGAGATCTAAAAATTTTAAAGCCCTCTGTAAATGTTTGTGCTGAAATATAACATTTAATCTCTTCCACTCATCGCCAGTGAATGGTTGTTAAATCTGGCCTCATTATTTTCGACAGACTAAAATAAAACCAAAACAGTGCCCAGTGTTTCTTCTAACGGGCTAATAAATGCTGTGGTAAGAACATTGGGTAGGGAAAAAAACCCATAAGAAACATAAAAATTGATTTTAATGGACCCCTGTCAGAGAGAACCATAATGAGCACAAGTCCAGTAATAAATATTGGTATTCTGCTCTGCGGTGCTTGGGACTTCTCATGTAGCATTGCATGTAATAATCAATATACATCGTAGGGTTTTTAACAACAAAAATAAGTAAACCTTTGAAATGTATAAATACTGAAGACTTGCAGTCTGTCGGAATCCTGCTGGTTGTAGGGAAATCGGATGAGAGGGGCTGCTAATAGCATAATCACTTTGTGGAGATCTTGCTCTATTTTACAGCTTGTAAAATGCTGTGCAATTAATCACCTGAGATTACAACCTATTCGGTGATGGCTCTCCTTAAAACTTAAGAACACAGACTATAATGGAGACTAAAAGGAGAGGCAACAAAGTAAAATTCAGGTTTCAGTATGCTTGAAAGAAATTGATCTATTAATGAGATGAAACTAATTGTAATAACCTAAGGTTATTCTGCTCCTTGTGAGCTTAAAAGTCCAGGCACGTCACAGTGTAACGGTTTCTGTTTGGAGTGGAGGGGTTTTTAGTCAAGCCTTTTCAATTTATGCTTGTATATACCTAAAAAATAATATCCATAAATGAGGAATTTCAGCTAGATATGATTGTGAAGGCTTTGATTTACTGCATACTAACTGAAATTGTTCCTGTTTCACAAAGTGTGTTGCCAACAATCGCTTAACTTCAAACAGTAACTTGAAATCCCCTATTTCTGTTTTAGCATTTAAATTGTGAATTGACTTGTCATTCAAGTTGGCATTGTCAGTTAAGAAAGCACTGAAGATTATAGAACCATAAAATCCCAGACTGGTTTGTGTTGGAAGGGACCTCAAAGCTCATCCAGTTAGAGCCCACTGTTATGGGCAGGGACCCCTTCCACTGGAGTAGGTTGCTCCAAGCCCCTGTGTCCAACCTGGCCTTGAGCACTGCCAGGGATGGGGCAGCCACAGCTTCTCTGGTAGAGCCAGAATCAATGCTAATCAGTAACCGAATAGCATTAGAATTATCAGAATCTCTGTTTAATCCCATATGATGGGGCTGCAGTACAATGGAGGCAGTATGGGGCTGCAGTATGATGGAGGCTGCAGTAGTTTTAATCTCCATAGAATATCATAAGGGGGTGCTGGGCTATACTCATTGTAGGGCTATTTCTGAAACAAGTTGGCACTATTCTGCTTCACGGTTGTAAAGTGGGGCAAAAACTGTATGGAAGATGAAGCCTGATTGTATAGATTTATCTGGTTTTAAGAACTTCAGCTTCACCAACAAAAAAAGTATATATAGCCTGTGTATATATTTAGTACTATATCAGGTGTTATGCTTTTTCCTTCAGCATATGCAGATATAAGGATTAAGAAGGTTTTTTCCTCCAGTATTCCTTCTTGAAATATTACAAGCGTTTTAAGTTTTTGCTCATTCCAAAAGGAAAACTTGCTCTTTACCATTACTGTACCTTTGAGTGTCTTCAGCAGCTTTGAAGTTTCAGATTTAACTCTTGTTATATTGGCTGTGGTGTTCCCAAGCTGTGGGTTAACTGTTTTGAGAAGCCTCATCTTGCTCCTGAGCTGGAGGAGTGAGTTACCTGTTTGGATAGTAGGGGATGGCACTCGTGGACCCTGTTAGCAGTAGCAAACCATGCTTGGATTTTCCTGCGCTAAACACTAACAGCAGCAGATACTCTGGAATCATGGGATGTTGACTTGGCAGTTGGGATGGCAGAAGGGAACAGTGTTTCCCTGGGCTGGACAAATCTAAATTCATTCAGGAATTCCCTGTTTCTCCAGGAAAATGGCCCCAGGATTCCCATCTCCCTTTGTGGAGTTGAGAGAATCCCATCTAGGTTATCTGTGGTTATCTAGCTTACATGTGTGCTCATGCAGGGAAATAGTGGTGACTGGAGGACTTGGGTTAAAGAAGGGCGGTGGTATAATGTGCCTTGAGGTAAACTAGAACAGCTTGTAGTGTGTGGTTGGAAAATCCTGTTCTGCTGAGCACAGGGTGGTGAGCAGTGTGATGTACTGCTGTGTGCGTGTGAGATGGATGTTAAATTTGCCATCTATCAGTGGACACAAATTCCAGCTTGTGCTGATACTGATATCCACTGCGGGTTTCAGTCAGTCTCCTTCTGCCAGGTTAACATCATCAGAAACTCGCCCGAATCTCTGTTTAAACAGGTTTCCAGCTATTACAGATTCAAAGACAATCTCAAGTGTGAAGGTGCAGCGGTGTACGGGAGCCTGATAAGAGCCTAGAACAATAACTTGAAGAGGTGTGAACCACTCTGTTCATCTCTGAGGTATTTAATCATGAGCAGTGATGATGGTTTAAATGTCAACTTTGCTAACTCTTTCATTCCTCATACTGTAAAATTTACTGTGAGTGATATCTCACTTTGATGCCACAAGTGGGAGGCATTTGGGAGAGTGCCACTCCTATTTTTCCAATAAGCATCAGCCAAGGCTAAGAAACTTAGTGGAGCTCAGGGGCATACTAAAAACTGACTGAAGGAGGTAAGTATGTGACTACCCTTTGCTGCTTTGAATACATTTCTGGTTTACTATGAACATCTGATGTGACTTAGGTGAACAGAGGGTTATTGGAGGTGTAGTTTGGAAGATGTGCCACTCTTCCCCATGCAGTTCTTCCTTAAGATTATTGTGTAAGAACAGAGATTTTCTAGGTAAAATGGTACAGGATAAACGCAGAGGAGATAAAGTGCATATTTGTAGTGAAGTTAATGGTTTGGGGATGATCTCTAAATGTGCAGTGGGAAAAGGAAGAGGAGAGGTGTCCTACAGACCTCTTTGAAGCTTAAGCTGCTGGTAGCATAAACTGCATAGAGACTCCAGGTCATTTCTGGAGGAAAGGTGGTGGAACCAAACCACTGGCTTCTGTTCCTTCTGCAGAGCCTGATGTTTCTGCCATTGAAAATGTGCAATTGTGTTTACAACCATTATTCTTGCACAAGTTAAGTTGTATTACCGGTTCTTTCAAAGACCTCTGTCCTTAAGGAGCCATCCTATGGGCTGCATGCAGTTTATAGGCTTTGAGTAATAATGTTAATAAAACTCCACATATCCCTAATGTATGGAAAATTACCTTTATTTTTGGTTGTTTTTCATAGCAAGTACAGTAGCAGTGCTTACCTTCTGGAAGGTGTCAGTCCTGCTCCCACTGGGAACATGTTAAAACACCAACCAATTGTGGACAGGTCCGAATGCATCATAGCTTTCCTGCCGGCTGACACAGAGCACTTAATCCAGTAAATACTATAATCATCCAAGTTGATGGCACTTACCAGTGATCAAAGTATGCTTCTTTGTATGGCACTTTCCTTTTTTCAGAGTTTAGTGTATTTAATTACTGTTTACAGTGACTGGAAAATTGTTCATTAGATGGATCTTTTGTTGGTGTTAATACAAACAGATTAGGTTTGAGATAGAGTCCGCATTTAATGCGAGTCTCTGTGTATCGAGTCCTTTAGCAGCTGGGTGAAGGGTTTGGATCGTTCCATGTGGTCTTTGCTTCTATAGTACCTTGCTCTCAAAAAGTGAGAGCGCCTGGTCCTTCTGGGGTGATGATTCTTCAACATGTGGGGCAAAATCCATGCTGGATTTTAGCCATTTAGTTCCCTTGAAATTAGGGGAATGCCATGTGTGTGAGGCAGTGCAGCAGTACATGTGTGCTCTGTGATTTGGTCCCTGGGCTGCTTCTCTTGCATTTTAACCCCTTTCAATCCAGGCAATGTTGATTTGGCATCAGTATTCCCCCATCCCTGGCGGTGTTCGAAGCCAGGTTGGATGGGGCTTGGAGCAAGCTGCTCTAGTGGAAGGTGTCCCTGCCCGTGGCAGGGGGTTGGAACTGGATGAGCTTTAGGCTCCCTTCCAACACAAACCATTCCATGACTTTCATATTGATGAGTAACGTGAAAGCATGTTTTGGGTGCTTATGTAGAACAGTCACCATAAGGAGAAGGTCAGCCTTGCACATTTTTCTTTGTAAGCCTCTTATTTCTGAATATCTTTTAACTTGTGGCACTAAGCCCATGCAAATCTCGTTGAGTTTTCTGCCACTTGTCTCAGAAAGAAAGCATGCAGATGCCTGGGTAATAGGGAGATGATGGTTGTAACTTCACATTACTCCCAAATAACAGGAAGATGGTATATTTAAAAAGAAAAAGGGGGAAAGAAAAAAGGAAATATTACCTCCTCTGGTAGAAGTGTCTACAAATATCCAGGCATCAATCTTTATTTCAGCAGATTCAATGGATGTGGCAGGAAGAGTTATTATATAGCATAGTCCTTCTTTTATTAAAAATAAACTGGACTGGGTTTTTTCATAGTTTCTTGTGGAGGTGCTACAGATTGCTTATGCTGCATCAAGATAAGGAAACTTTTTATTGGAAATAGTGTTTCAAAAACTTAAAATAAGCTCTAACACCACGTAGGAAGTTTTAGACTTGGAAGCCTTACGTGTCGTACAGCTCAAATACATGGTTTCCTATGGCTTTAGGTACGGCTTGCAGGAGAAGTTTCACTGTCGGGTGTTGATGGTGGGTTGTATTTTGCATGGTTGGCAAAACCCACATTCCCCTCTCCCTTAAACTGAAGGGAACGTTGAGCAGCTCCACTGTAATCAATACTATACTTTAGATGTGTTATTTATCCTGACAGCGCCACTGCATTTCTATTCATCTGTCAAAGGCAGTGTAACAAGATTCAAATAGGAGTGGGTTTTGCAAGTCTTCAGTTGCATTTTTTTTTGTCCACGGGTCTACTGGAGAAACCTTTGAGGGCTCTATGTAAGAAAAATCAAATGAAAATCCATAGAATCATAGAACTCCAGGTTTCTACTGGGTAGTAATTCATGGTGCGAATCTGATATTTGAAAACCTTTAATTATACCATAGGCAATGCCATGTCAAAAGGCTAAAAGCCCTGTTTTGGTGTGCAGAAAAAAAGGCTTTGCTCCCGACCTAGTGCGTGTTTATAAACCTCAATGGTTGGCCAAGAAGTGTTATAGCAACCCAGTGATCGCATTTTACAGTAGTGATATTTTAAAATGGCAAAAGTAACAACAAGCTGTATTAGGTAATATAACTTGTGCAGACACCCACTTGAAAATCCCACAAATATGATGGGTTTATTTCCAGTGCAGAAGATGTAGAGCTGCAATAGTGCTGAAAAATAATTTTGCCAAAGACGAGTGTGAGAATATGTCTATGCAGCCTCCTCTCTTCAAGAAATTCCTCTGGAATTAAATCTCTTCCTGTCACCCTGTCCTACACTGTGCCACAGATACTGTGCCTGGTGTATCTTTAACTCTTCTGTAATGCAGGCCATGAGTGGAACTTTTCCACTCCTTGTGCCAGAGGTAGATTAATGCACTGGAGCATTTTTCCATTGCAAATCCTTGTTATAAACATGGGAAAATGGGCTGCATAATGACATGGATTATGTTTCTATTATGTGTCAGAATTAGTGTTCTTCAGTATTGCAACTCTTCATTGTGGTTTTCTTCCCAGGCTTCTGTGGTCCTCCAAGAAAATCTAGATGCATAGATAATGCTGAGAATAATGCAAAGCCAGGGAGCTGCTTTGAGACAGGACAGTGAGGTGTAAGCACAGACACATCTGGGTAAGAGGAACCTTCCTGCAGCTCTCCTTGAGAGCTGTATTACAAAGTGTTTTGCTGAAAAGTGTCATAGAATCCCAGAGAGGTTTGTGTTGGAAGGGACCTTAAAGCTCATCCCGTTAGAACCCACTGCTATGGGACAGGGTAATCTTCTGCTCGAGCAGCTTGCTCCAAGGCCCTGTGTCCAGTCTGGCCTTGAGCAATGCCAGGGATGGGGCAGCCACAGCTTCTTTGGGCAACTTGTGCCAGCAATACCTACCTGAAGAGCCTTGATTGTGCCCATGCTGTGATCAGAGCAAAATTCAGGGATTGAGGAGTACTGGGGTATTTGGGGGTTTCTCTGTTATTGAGAGCTTTACCCAGCTCTAGCTGCATAGCTGGTCTTTATTGGCTATTTTGGCTCGTGTATTTGCAGTAAAACAGATGACATGCTACCAGTGTATGTGCTGATTATAGCTTATTATTATTATTATTGTTAATACCTACTTTAATTCCTTCCATAACCAGAATTTAAGATGTGGTAGAACAAAGCACAATCACCCTGGAGCACATGAGACAGTTCCTGTCCTTAACCCTGGTGCCACTTCTCCAGTGTCTCACCATTGCAATGGAACTGGGTTTCAGTGAAATGGTCTTCAGCACACTGTGCTGGAAAAGCAAGAGTTAACTTCTAAAACCTCATGCTGTAACTGTAAATGCCATTTTTCTTTCTTCACAAACGTAACCTTTTAACATTTATTTTTAGCTTTTACATTAATATATGTAAAAATATTAAAAGCTCTTGTATATTACATTAAAAACTTATGTCAGCTGCCCTGCTTTTTCCTATTTATTAAAACTTTTCAAGCAGTGAAAACATTTTACTTGTTAATGAGGGGAAGAAGGAAAATTAATGACATAGAGCTCGGATCTTCCAAGATGTCTCCTTTTAACCATGCAAAACCAGCTCTTTTTCCCACACTATGTAGTTTAATTTCTGTGTTAGGGTTCAGTAAGCAAATGCAAATAGATTTAATGATTTGCATCAGTAGATCACTTCTCAGTTTAATGTCCTCTGATAGTTTGGTCAAGGACTTTTTCTTTGGAAGGCTAGTACTGTTTTGTACAGTGAAAATATTAATGATGGTGGCATTGTTATGTTCAAGTAAAGCAAGGGAAATGTATAACTTATTCAAAAGCAGCATCTCCTATTATCTCCTCACTAAGATCATGCAGTGGAAAAAGTTATCCAAGAAAAGACACTCCAGAAATGATTGTGAATTGCTGATGATATTAAACATTTAGGACTGGTTTCCATATCGCAGCTCATTCCCATTCTGCATCAGGGTTGTAGAATTCTGATCAGGAGTGCTCCTAGCAGTGATGGGGTGTATCTTACACTGGGATGGAGCAATGGCTGTTTTGCTGATGCTGCGTCAACCTAGAAGGCTGAAGAGTGCAATGGGGCACTGTCATGTACCCCAGACCTTGGGCTTCTGAAAGTCACAAGCTTCTGGTTCTAGTTTTTGCTGTTGGTATCTCTGGGTATGGCAGCTTAAATCTGTGTATTTACTGATGGTTATATCTTAAGTGCCTATTTTATGTATGAGGTGTCCCTGCCCATGGCAGGGGGGTTGGAACTAGATGATCTTAAGGTCATTTCCAACCCGAACTATTCTATGATTCTATGTAGACTTAAGTCCAAGTTCCATTGAAATGTGGTAGCCATCACTTCAATGGGGGGTGTGTGTATGTGTGTGAATGGTCCCACATAGCTCTTATAAACATTTCTGAAAGTTTTAAAGTCTTAGTTGTGTGATAAGCAGCAGAAAGCATCAGCTAATACGTAGTGACTGAGGTCCTCTGTGCCACTGACATTATGTGCCAGAGGCCACCAAGAGTGATGTGGTAGGAGTTTGCCATGAAGCGTGGAAGCCAGCATGAACAAATCTTCATGAAGGAGTGGTTGGTGGGTAGGTGGCACATCAGTCCATGCTAAACATGAAAAGCATGGTGCTACCTAGGAACACCTATGGCCATCAGACAGCAGCTGCATTTATAAATGTACATAGCATTATGTGAGTACACCAGGTTTTCCATGGCTGTTGCATTAGGCCTTGGTCTCCTGTAGTACATGGTGCTGCAGTAGACTAATACATAAACCACAGCCCAAATACAACCTTTAGAAAGTCTCTTGTGATGGATAACTGCCCTGAGCATCCTGGTGTGTAGATGCCTGGGTATAAGGGACAAGGAGGATAGAGAATATTTTTTGCCTTATTTTTTAAGCTCTTCCAGTTCAACGATTTAACCTGGGGGAGGAGTTCTTGAAAGTTTAAATGCTGTATGGAACTGGGTCATAAATATAAATCAGGTGATATTAAGGCAATTTGAAATGTATTAACTCAATAATTTGGAAGTAGTCATTCTTCGCAGCACATGGATGTTCTTCACCTCTGCAAACAGTTAGTTCTGATTTTAAATGCTGCCATGAACACCTGAAGGATACAGAAAATCTCTTATTTATACCTCTGGAATGCAGAAGACCAGACTGACCTGATCTTCGGGTTGTACCTGACACGGAGCACCTTGGGCTGTCTTGACTTTCTCCACCTCTGCTTGAGTTCTCTGAAACAGTCTGATTTTCTTGGGTTTCTTCTATTGACATTGGCAGGGATGACTGAGCAAGGTGGGATTGAGCTTTGGTTGTGGGGGCTTTTGTTGCTTGCTTTTGAAGGCTTTTTGCCCTTGCAACATTTGGGTGGGTTTTTCTGCCTTTGCTGCTCTGGTTGTGTATTTGTCTGTCAAACCAGCTCCCCCTTTGACTCTCTGCTCTGGCGTTGGTTGCAATTTCTGTTGGTCATGGTTGGGATCACCTATCAACTCCTGTAGGTCAGAAGTTTTCTGTGCGCTGGGTAATATTCCTTGTGACTCTGAGGTTGTCCAGATGCTCTTCATTTATGCAGATGTCCTCTGGGCTTTAAGATTTATGTTCCAGTGTGAAACAGAGGATATCCTCAGGGTTGTGATAGCATGTCTCGCTTCCTGCCTGTTCTGGGAAATACGTGTTGAAATCCTTTTTCATGGAACTTAGAGCAATAACAAAAGCATACAGGAACAAAAAACCAGGCGTGATGCGTCTGATTTCCAGTGCATGCAGGTAATGTGAAAAGGAACAAAGAATCTTTTGTCTGAAGGAACGATAAATCACAGTGAAAAGATGCCACATGGCCAAAAAAACAACCCCCAGGTATAAGGAAGCTGAAGGAAAACAAAAGGGAGCTTGGATATACGTTCCTGATAACACTTTCTACTTGCTAATAGTGCTGTATTCACATCTTGGATCAGTCAGACTCCGCTTCCCTGTGATGGGCATCTAAACTGGAATTTTTATACTCTACAACATTGTATGTACAATAAAACTTCCCCCTTTGTTAAATCTCTTGCAGTGTTTCCTAAACAGTCACTGTTAGTGATGTTTAGTCCAGTGTGCTGGGACTGAAAATTAATATTTGATTTGTTTGGGGGGTTTTGTTGGCTCTTTTTGTAACTTGTACTTGAGTGGCAGCGAAGGGCTCCTTCAGATGGGGTTTACATTTGGATCCCCAAAGGCATTTCTGAATTCTACCGGTTTGCTTATTGAGATTCATTCCAAAAACTTGCTGCATCTTAATTCTTAATTCTATTGAAATATTAAACCCCTCTCAGAATGAGCACACATTCACTGATTTATTCAGTAGTGGCATTGCTGAAACAAGGAAATAAACACGACCAATTCTGCCACTCCTGTGTGTGACACTTTTGCTTTGTCTCAGTTCACATTGTAACTTTGTCTTCACTCAATACTCTCCCTTCAGGTCCATCACTTTGTTATCAAAAATCACTGCTAATTGGGCTAATTTATGACCAGACTAACTCTAACTCACACGATTTAACTACAGGCTCTGTCAGGGTAGCACTGGCAGGATTAGAAGGTCTGCTTTGTTTTGGACTGCAGAAGGCACATCTGTGTGTGTTAATTGGGAAATACCTTTTTATTCACCCAGCACTTCCAAATTGGGGGTCCTTTAAGTACTGACTTTTTGTCTTGATTCAACTTTTCAACGGATAAGGAATTAAACTTTTAAAATAATCATCTTTTTCTACATATCATTCTGTTGTTTAAAAGAAACTTTTGTTATTGCTTGTGGCTCAGTAATCCAGCGTGTGGATGCCTTGATTATTTAATAGATCATGGAATGGTTTGGGTTGGAAGGGACCTCAAAGCTCATCCAGCTCCAACCCCTGCCACGGGCAGGGACCCCTTCCACTGGAGCAGCTTGCTCCAAGCCCCTGTGTCCAGCACTGCCAGGGATGGGGCAGCCACAGCTTCTCTGGGCACCCTGTGCCAGCGCCTCAGCACCCTCCCAGGGAAGAGCTTCTGCCTAAGAGCTCATCTAATTAGCCGGAAGAATTCATGGTTCATGATAGTTCTAGGCTATGAGGTATTTGCAGTTACTGGTATGATCATGTGTGTAGTTACTTGTATGATCAATGAACATCTTAGATGTTTTACTACAGGGTTATATGCACCTTTTATGCATGTTTTCAATGTGCGAATGTACATTAAATTATGAACAAAATTTATAGCAATGTTTCATATGAAAATGCTGCCATTTAAACATTTGATGCCACTCTTTATTAATCAGTGGGAGAATCACAACTTTGGCCTTTTTACCACCACTGTCTTAAGGCAGGTTATGAGTTAGAATCCACAGACTTGTATTGTCAACATTCATGGGAAGACTCAATATTTCAGCAGATCTTTAATACTTTTCAGAGATGATTCTTCTCTTTTGTAACTTCTGAATGTTCGACCATGACGAAGTTGTAAAACACCTTTGGTTCTTGCATGAGGAAAACCAGCCGTCCGTCTCCCATGTAGTAACACTGCTGAAAACTGGAAGAGCAAGGAAGTACTTCCTTTGATACAGGAGTAAAATTGATTCCAGAAAACAAGTCTTTTTTGTGTTGTTTTGTTTCTTAAGCTATATTTAGTGTGATGCATGAGGGATCAGAAGTGGAGTACAGTCAGTTTATTAGGTTACATTTTAGGAACTGCTTTTCTGCTGAGGACCTGGACAGGTCTTGGGTCTCCAGTTAAAGAACAGGTAAGTTACAGCCCTGTTGACCTTACTAAAAACACTGAGCTCTAAGGGGAGGTTGAAATGTGTTCCAATGTCCTCTATTTTTTGTTCTAGAAAATCTCATTTAGGCTGAAATCCTCCTGGCCTCTTTTGATTTGCAGGGGTTGAAACAGTGCAAACACCATTCTGTTTGTGCGATACAATATTTAGCCATAATGCAGATGTCTTCTACCCTAATGGATGTGGATGGACTCCACATGAATGTGAATGAACACAGATAGAAAACTTAAGCTGCAGTTTGGTTCTGTTATTGTGTGTTTTAAAGCAGGACTGCTGCCAGTTGTGTGATGTCTCAAGTGTTTGATATCAGATGCGGTGCTGCCAGAGCCTGTATTTTGATCACTGGGTACCAATAAAGTTTCACGTCTTTATCATGTTAAAATATCTTTGAAGATGGAAGGCTGTCTGCAGCCTGATAGCTTCTGGGTTTGGGGATGTTAATGTCTAAAACTGAGAAAAGAGTTGACACCAGTGTCTTTTAAAGATATACAAATATAGAAAGTTAGCTTAATGAAAAGCGCATGAGGTTTGCCCATGCTGAAGAGCAGAGTGTGGTACAGAAGTGACACGAGTGCTGAGAAAGGAAGAAGCATTATCACACCTCCTTGGGCAGAGCAACCTTGATCCAGCCAGCATTGCTTTAGTATGTGGTGCAGTATCTGTTCTGCTCTGTGTGGGCTTTCCAGCTTAGTTGGAGCAGCGCGGCCAACCCTGTATCTTCTGTTCTCCTGGGCCTTGTAGGTGTGGCAGTAGCAATAAGCTGGAGGTGGCTGTGGTAAGCCTTTGTCAGTCATCTTTATCAGTATCTAAAGGGGGCCTGCAAGGGTGATGGAGAGGGATTCTTTGTCAGGGCCTGTAGTGATGGGATAGGGGGTGATGGGCTCAAACTGAATGAGGGGAGATTTAGGTTAGATATAAGGCAGAAGCTCTTCCCTGTGAGAGTGCTGAGGCGCTGGCACAGGGTGCCCAGAGAAGCTGTGGCTGCCCCATCCCTGGCAGTGCTCAAGGCCAGGTTGGACACAGGGGCTTGGAGCAAGCTGCTCCAGTGGAAGTTGTCCCTGCCAGTGGCAGGGGCTGGAACTGGATGAGCTTTAAGGCACCTTCAGCCCAAACCATTCTCTTACACTATCCTATGATACTGAAGTGAAGGAGCAGATGAGAGCATTAGTCTGTTGCAGTGAGCTGAAACCAGCCCTGGCTTGTGGAGCTGTTTGTGATGGCACCAGGAAGGCTGGGAAGCCAGTGGTGGTAATCCTCTTGGGACAAGAGGGTGTCTGCAGAGACCTGTAGTATCCTCTGCAGTGGGGCGGTGTGTCACACCTGGTGGTAGGTAGCCTTTTTGGTGTTCTAGGGTAGTAGTAAATTAGCAGTTAATGTCAGGTTGCGCCATCATTCCATTCGCCAGGGAGCCTAATAACACCAGGTTCGACGTTAAACCCCTCAAAGCAACAGGGGTCCTTTGTTCGCTTCAGACAAGTTTGTGATGTAGTGGTTTCAATAGGGTTATCTTCATGGGATCAATGACTGAAAACCCTTGTGGTGGCATGTTACAGGGCTTTTACTCCTGGCTGGAGGATGATGCAGCTTTTAGGGCATGGAGATATAGGTGACTGTGCTAGGGAGTGGCTGTACCTACCCAACTGTCCAGATGAGTTCCTAAAATGTCTCCCTGCAGATGAAGATCGGTTACAGGCAGCTTTATCCTATCTACCTTGTCGTGGAAGCTTCAGACAGTGCAGCAGGATGAAGCATCCCTCTGTGTACAGTAGGCATTAACTATTTTGTGAGGATATCTGAACTTTGGAAGTATTTCTCCATATGTACAGCTTTGTACTTGGAAGAGGGTTGAATATTGACCTAATTTGTCTTTTAAAAGGACACAGAGTTTTACTAGAATACTTATGCTATTGAACTAGACAAATGCAGGTACTATTCCTTTGGTAGTCGGTGCAGAAGGTTGATGTGCTCTAAGATTTACTGTGCATCACCTTAGCCATCATTCCCATAAGTATTAATTTTAACTCCACTAATAAGAAACTGAACAAAAGTGGAATTATGAGTTCAGTAGTATTCTATGAAAGGTCAGTTGTTAAAAAGGCAGAGTCTGACATTCTGTGAAAAAGGTGCCTTCATTAATCATCCTGATAGGATAGCAGAGGATATTCTTGACCAATACCCGTGAACCGCACTGTGTAATGCTTTGGGAAGGGATGCTTAATTCTCTGTATAAAAACAAGGGTTAGGTGAATGAATGTGGAATGCCCATTTTTTACTACTGTAACGTTGCTATTTCCTCAATTCAAATTCTAGAAAAATTAATGGGGACTTCTTCTATTTCTCATTATTTTCCAAGTTTGTTAATTTTATAGAGGCATCTATTGCTACAGGACTAATATTTAAAACTTAGTTTCTACGAATATAAATGCACTAATACCAAACACCAATATTAATGTAATTTATTAAGTATTTATGACGTCTTTGAAGTGTTCTCTTATTATATTGTTTAAATGCACAGCTTTGTTTCGCCATCATTCATCTCTGTAAATCCTGAATGATTACTCCTGTGTGAACCGAAGTTTTAATTGCCATAATGTTTGCCTCTGTAAAATTATTACATGGAATTCGGGGTTGGTTATTTTTTCCTTGTCCACCACAGTGATGGCAATTCTAAAGTTAATACAAATTATATAAATTATTAACTGCTGGCCTAGTGGAACATTAATCAGTAGAACATCTTTATTGTGACTGTTCCTGACAGATTACGTTCACCATGATGCCCATTAATGCACCGTATTGTAAGAGGCGATGTCCATTACGGAATCCCCTTTGTTACTGGTGTCAGGTCTAATTCAGGGCAGCAAATCTCAGTCCGAGCTGAATATGCTTTTGATATTTGGTGGAAAAAATCCTATTTTGGAGCTGAGGGGCCTCACCTCTTTAATTCTGTCAAAGTTATTAGTCTGTGGAGCCAATTCTGTAAAATGCAAAGTCTGCAATAGTCTCTTCTTCCCTTTAATGTCATAATTTTGCATAATGGCTGTTTGTGCTACATTGACTAGGTCCATGGATTGCTTAACATAAGTGATTACATTTTCCTTTGATTATAAACGCCCTCCATTAGAAATACTGTACAAAAACTTGTAAATGATTTGTTGTTTAAGCTTTCTACTTCATTAGCTGCAATATACACTTTACAAGAGTCATTGTCTAAGAGTTAGTAATATTTGTAATGAGCTGTATAATATGGGCCCTTTTACTAAATTTAAAAACAGATGGTATCTGTTAACAACAGTTTATCATGCAAATTGAACCCGAGCAACAACTCCTTTCAGTGGTTATGTTGCTGTAGGCCAAATCATGGTGTCTTGGTTATTTGATGTAGTAGCAAAGGGAAGTAGTTGTTGTTTGAGACAGATGCAAACTAACCACGGTCAAACCTCCCCGAGAAGTAGAAATTCAACACTTCTCTCTATGGAAAGCTTTAGTTTTTCTTCCAAGCCTTTAGCACACCCTTTGATATTTAGTTTCGGGATTTGTCAGTTTTGCACCTCCTTGCAGATTTTATAGTTACATCCTTGCGATTTTTCTCATTTAAGTTACGAAGCAGCTGTGAATGAGAATTTCCCTTTTGTGAGAACCTGCACATATTGATCTGAACCAGTGGAAAGATCAGAGGATGTAATGTACGCATTTTTCTTCCAACTTTGAAAACGAAAGGAAAATTGGATCATATTAAATCAGCAGTCTTGAAATTGTACTATCAAAAGAATCCTCTTACACTGTATATTTGTTGCTAATCCTGCATGGGGAGGACTTTAACATTGAACTACGAGTCCCCTTTCCTAATGCTGTTTTTCCCCCTCAAACTCTACAAAATCAATGTGTTTTAATTCAAGGCTTTCTGAGTGTTCTAACTTCTGCTCTTAGAAGAATACAGGTTTAGTTTTATAGTTCAGTGTGCTGGAGTTAATGCTAAAAATAGGCAAAATCTGACCACTTGTCCTGTGGTTTGTACATTTTTTTTCTATGCTGTTGTTGAACAGGAGGTGATACGTGATGGGAACCAGAGAAGACAGAATGTGCCTTTCGGTTTTGACAAAGGAAATGCTTGATAATCCCAGCAAGGACGGCTGATTAAAGCCAGGATCATTCCCATGTGGAGAGGAGCATGGTGGGTAGGGAGCTATGTTGTGGTGGGACCATGAGGAGCCTTCTGTCTGCTACAAAGAGGAATTTGTCTAGACCCAGCATGTTGTGAAGGCTGGAGATGATCACAGGCAAGATGCTATGAAGAGGAGGTTCAGGTTTTCACTGTTCTCTGCCTGTGGCTTCAGGGTTTATTGTTTGGTTGGTTTTTTTCCATGTAATAGGCAATCTCCTCCAGGGATGTTGCAGTGCAAGGCTCAGAAATAGCAGTCCTGCTCTATCACTAAGCTTCCTAGGGGTATAATCAGTGAGAACACCAATATATACTTGAGCTTATTGCTGTGTTATAGCAGAATGGCATGTGAACATCCAGTTTTCACAGAATCAGCTAGTGGTTTGGGTTGAAGGTGCCTTAAAGCTCCTCCAGCTCCAACCCCTGCCCCGGGCAGGGACCCCTTCCACTGGAGCAGCTTGCTCCAAGCCCCTGTGTCCAACCTGGCCTTGAGCACTGCCAGGGATGGGGCAGCCACAGCTTCTCTGGGCACCCTGTGCCAGCGCCTCAGCACCCTCACAGGGAAGAGCTTCTGCCTAAGAGCTCAGCTCAGTCTCCCCTCTGGCAGGTTACAGCCATTCCCCTTGGCCTGTTGCTACCTGCCATTGCTGTTTTCCTTTACCGAGCAACAAGTTGGGTGCTTGTTATTCAATAGCACTAAAATCTTTCTACTAGTAAGTTCTGTATACACAGTTCCCATATGAAAGGTGCTTTGGTTGGTGCACGTGTTGGAGCACGCCTTTCTTGGGGAGCTCTGCAGAGTGCAGTGTCCTATTTTTAGCTGTGCAGCCTGAGCTGTGCTGTTCTAAATCTTGGCCTGTGAAAGGAGCGGAGGGCACGGTACTTGTGATTCTTTAAATTCATTTATCTTAGTGCTGGAGCTCTCAACTGCAGTGTTGCTTTCAAATGCTGCAAAGCCTAATGATCAGACCTTTCCCGTCATCCCCCAGTAATACTTGTGTGCTTCCCTGCCTGGTCTCCTTCCACTGTAACTCGGTTAAAAATCATCTTCCCCTTCAATGCTGTTCTTATTCCAGAAATAGTGCCAAGGAGGTCATGGTGCTGGGTTGCCCCAGTCTGGTAGTTGAAGCACAAAGCAGATGGGTTGCTGTGTTCCAGGTGTGTAGGTTGTTCCAGATGTGTGAGCATGAAGGAGCTGAGGAGGAGAGCATAAACATCAGCTGACCCCCCTGGACTGAGATTGTGCTATACTGTGTCTGATGTATGCTTAAGGAATTCCTACTGGTGTTCCTTGATCCTACCCTTTAATACTGATGATCTCTACTTTTTCAGTTCTAGAAGAAACAACTGATTGCTTGAGGTGGTTCTGTGGAGCTTGGCTGAGGGATGAGCCAAGTCCTTTCAGTCAAGGCATGACTTGGTGCCTTAGAACAGCTCTCAAAGAGAGCTTAGGGGACTGCACAGTGGACTGTAGAAGATGCTCTCCTGGATGGGAATCAGGAAGTCAAGCTATGGAGTGCTGAGGTTTGAGCTATGAGGAAAGCAATGAAGCCCTTCTGCCTCTGGGCTCAGTTTAATCTCTTCAGGTATGAAAATACTTCGATCCCTTTCACCATGCGTGGTGGGAGAGCCCCAGTCTCTGTGCCACTGCAGAGCGTTCCTAACCCCTGTGAAGCACTTGTCTATTGAATCACTTGTCTATTGAATCACAGTGGTTTGTGTGCCCGCATTTTGGAGATAGACTGTTTTTACTTGGGGTGCACATGGACGAACACTACTGAAACACCTCAGCACCGTCTAACTGAGGGTAATAGCATTTTAAGTGAGAAGAAGCGAAAACCCCTGTTTCCCAAGATGGAGCAGGAGTGAATAGAGTCGCCTCTTGACTTGAGTTTCCATCTGCTGAGATCCCTGACAAGGCCAACTGCAGATCCAGTGCGTTGAGAGCTGAGGGATGGGTCTCCATGCACAGTGGTGTTGCTCTCTGGTTGTCCACTGGGTCTGTTTAATGTTAGGTCAGCCTTTACTTTGAGGATTTGAAACTAGAGCCCTGCATCACTGGGGCTTTGGTTTAGGTTAACCCAAGGCTAGCAATGACTAGAGCTAATAACTAAATTATGGTTATTTGGTAGCTTGTATAGTTTATGGACCAAATTTTCTGGTTTGCAAGTGTTCCTGCCCACTAGGGTCTCTGAAGAAGCATCAGGTTCTGCAGAGGTGGTAGAAGGCCGTGTTGGATGGGGCTTGGAGCAAGCTGCTCTAGTGGAAGGTGTCCCTGCCCATGACAGGGGGTTGGAACTGGATGAGCTTTAAGGTTCCTTCAACCTAAACCAGTCTGTGATTAAGATGATTTGCCTGGATCAAGTGATGGATCATAGAATACCAGGTTGGAAGGGACCTCAAGGATCATCTGGTCCAGCCTTTCTTTATGTTTCTTCTATGCTTTCTCTGCTTCCTATACTTCTCTTTGTTCACTCAGCCTCTTGGGATGTCCTTCTTGTTTTGTCTCATCTACCCACAACTGTGATTTGGCAAAGCTTCGTGTTTTATGATGGCTCTCAGCCCTTTGTGGTTGGCTTATGCCATCGAGTCCCCTTCCTCCTCTGCAGCCACTGCAGGTGATGAGGGGGTGAGGTGGAGGCTGCTGGCTTATTCCGGTTATCCATGAATCAGGAGGCTTTAGGCTCTCGGAGGAGGGATGGTGCTTCTGAAGTAGTGGTAATGGAACTGAATGGTTAATTTTGGATGCGGCTTGAGCGACTGGGGCAGTCCCTGCTCTCAGCACTGTCGTTGTGGAGAGCATTTTGCATTGCCTTGCATTCTCTTTGCCCCCTTTGCCAAAGCAAATACAAAGGTACATATTGTGGGTGCTGTGTTCCCCTTGTGCCCCCCAAAACTGGAGGAGTACCTCTGGTACAAAACAGGGGGAGAGGGCCAGTCTCCCTGCTGTAAAGCCACAAACCAGGCAGCCCTATTCAGTGAATAAAAATGGGAAACACATTGAAGTCTAGATTCAGTATCTTTGTAGTAATAAAAGCAGTAGTACAGATTTACTGGTGAAGGAGTTTTAACTGTAATACTGTGGAATAGTAGGTTATTTTGTGTTCAAGAGCTACATTTATCACAAAAATGATGATATACAAATCACTTCCATATCACAAAATGTTCTTGGTCAAAATTGGCTTGAGGCAAGTGATATCTTCGAGTAAACAGTATATGAAGACCATATCTTAAAATGATAGATCACCTAATTTTGTTCTGACAGAGGTTTTTGCCGCAACAAACATCTGTCACTGAAATACCAATTCAGAGATATGGAAGCCAAATTGTGGAGGTTTTCTAGTATTTGTCGCTCCTAACTTAAGAACACCACTGTTAGTTCTGTAGATATTTGAAGATAGTCAGCAGCTTGTGGTTTAAACACCTTAAAGTATTCAGTTACGTATTTTTAAGAGACGTAAGGACCTTTAAATTGCAGATTAGCAGCTTCTTAGAAGTGCTGCGCATTGATTTGGGGGAGTAAATGCAGAGCTCGTGTTGCTGATGCTGCATAGAAATCCCATGTTGTTAACATGTAGCTGCTGTTGTGTAGGAGAGTTGGAGAATATTGGATGAACTGAGTTTGCTGTTATGAACTGTATGTTTAGGACAGTTATGTAGACGATGTAAAATACTGAGGCATCGTTGCCATTTTGGTGGGGTCAGTGTGGGGCTGGCAGCAGCAGAGCTGAAAACCAGATTGCCTCATATAGGGTATTTGTTAATTCCTGCTTTTCAGAGGGATGCAGTTCTCCAGGACTGTGTCTTTAGGGAAATTGTGCCCTATATGGAGCTTGTTAGGACCTGCAGGAGAGATGAATCTGTTACTGCAGAGGGTGTGAGTACTAAACACTTGTGATCTGCCCTTTGAAATCAAATTTCTGACCCTGGTCTACAGCTGAATATAAAAGAAGCTTCAGAAATTGTAATTTTGTCTCAAGCATTTAGAGCTGTGATTACATTTTATTTGGTTGATAGGTGCTAGGGGTATAAATGCAGTCAAAATATAAATATCTATTGAATATCTCTATCTATTCCAACACTAGCAGTTATTTGTATGGGTGTATAGCTAGCACCTCACAAACTCAGGAAAACAATGCAAATGCACTAGTGAAATGAGCTTTTAAATCTAGTTGCTGTTGACTTGTGGGAGGAAAATGAAGTTTGGCTGCAAACTACCAACATTCTGTGTTATTTTGCAGGCAGGATGAAATGGCAAATACCAGGTCCTTGGAGGAGAAAAGCAGTTGCTAAGTCATGCGATTATAGTCAAATTAGTATTAGACATCTCATATTTTAGCCTAAATGTTTTCAGCACTATTGATGTTTCTTTCACTTGCTGCTAACAAGAATGTCTCTACCAGTGCAATTGCTTAGGCCCCATTTAAATACATACTGGCCTCGGCACTGGGAAACCTTCTTCAGTATTAAAATGCAAATAGGCAAATACATTACTTTTGGTACTTCAGTTGTTTATTCCTTTTAGATGGTACTGTGATGAAATGTGAAGTCTGAAAGGTTTGTAAGAGCTTTGTTTGTGCCTCAAATACACATTTTAAGTTAAATTTCTTGAAGTAAAACTGTTTTATTTAAATTTCTCTGGCTAAACATAATGTGAAAGTGGAAGCCCATTTGAGCTAAGAAAACCATAGAGAATAAGCGAGACCCAGAAGTTGAGTTTTCTTACCTGATTTATCAGTCCTCATAATTACTTAATGCTTTTTGCTGCATTATTTTATATGCAGTCTTCAAGAATATATGCCCTTGATTTGGGGGACATGCTAGTCTGAACTCATAGAATCCTAGAATAGTTCGGGTTGGAGGGGACCTTCAAAGCTCATCTACTCCCACCCCCCTGCAATGAGCAGGGACTTCTTCAACTAGATCAGGTTGCTCAGAACTACATCCAGCCTGGTCTTGGATGTCTCTAGGGGCCACGTTAGCAACGCAATAGTAACCACTCGGTGAATTCAAGGTGGTGTAAAAATCACTGCTAGTTACTAAGAGCAGTTCTGGAGAGATTAATAGTCAAGCTAATGGGTGTCAGAAGATCTTTTTCAAGAAAGAAGTATTTTTCTTTGAATTACAAGTAAACTAAAGCATACTTAGAAGTCAGCTTGCATAATGTAGTATACACTATATATACATATATAAAACATAATACATACACTATGTACTGTATATAATGTGTATATAATATATACACATAGTGTGGCCCCTCTGTTCAAGAAGGACAGGGAATTGCTTGAAGGAGTCCAGCGCAGAGCCACAAAGATGATTAAGGGAGTGGAGCATCTCCCTTATGAGGAGAGGCTGAGGGAGCTGGGTCTCTTTAGCTTGGAGAAGAGGAGACTGAGGGGTGACCTCATCAATGTTTACAAATATGTGAAGGGTAGGTGTCAGGATGATGGAGCTAGGCTTTTTTCAGTGATATCCAGTGATAGGACAAGGGGCAATGGGTGTAAACTGGAGCATAGGAAGTTCCACGTTAACATCAGGAAGAACTTCTTTACTGTAAGAGTGACAGAGCACTGGAACAGGTTGCCCAGGGGGGTTGTGGAGTCTCCTACACTGGAGATATTCAAGGCCCGCCTGGACAAGTTCCTGTGTGATGTACTGTAGGTTACCCTGCTCTTGCAGGGGGGTTGGACTGGATGATCTTTTGAGGTCCCTTCCAACCCTTGGGATTCTGTGATTCTGTGATTCTGTATTGTATGAATACATGCATTCATATAATATGTATTGTATACATTTACACATTACGTATACATAATATATACATGTATGTATATATATTATATAGCATATTATATGTATGTATACACATTTATAATAGGTATATGCATATATATACTTTATATGCATAGTTTAGTATATAGCATAATTAAGTGTTGTATATTACAGTTAAAGAGTTTTAAAACTTGAACTTCTTTTTTGGTGGAAAATGTAACCAGAAATCAGGGAATTATTAGTTTTATTATTTCCCCATAGCTTTCTGACGATCATCCCTTTAAGCTGACCACCACCGACTGCTTTAATTCCAGGTAATGTCTTAGGACTTGTTTCATTTGGACCTAAAGCTGATGAACTACTTATCAGGCTTCCCTGTGTGATACTGAGGAAGATGATCCGGTTACATTTCACGAGGTACAAATTTAAATGTATGAGACTCTGTCTCCCCTGCTCCATCACGAAGGTTGATATCCCTGTTCCATAGGTGATGGAGCGGGAGGGCGGAAGTGCGGTGGACCTGCTGGCCACGCATGCGTCCACACCAGGAATGGCGACGGGAATGCAGCAGTTGGATTTTCCTCCCGTTGCCAGGTGAAAACCATCAGTCCTGGGATCAGACTGTGCTGCGAGAGCCGTGGGCTCTGGGGAAGGGAGGAAAGGGTTAAGGAATTCATAAAAACATGAAGGATCCTAATATTAAAGTGAGGGGAAAATGTGGGTGAATGACATATTTTTTACACACCTCAACTGTCAACATTTCTAATCAAATCATCCAGCCTTCTTGCTTCTTAAATGATACAAGCAATATTTCCTGTAATAAACACCCCTAAGTCTAATGAGAGGCCCTAAGGCAACTTCAAATGTATGAATTCATTATAATTGAACAACATAATCTGCAGGGCAAAGATGCCTGCTACCCAGTCTTTTAACTTCGCCCGGCTTGGGTGTTCTATGAAAAATGTTCTACATTTTGTTTACAATGTATTGCTGCTATTTGAAGTATTGTATGTTCCTGTAGTACATAAGATGGGGACGCATAATGGAGGGAAAATCAAGGAGGCAATCTTTCATTTTGGTCTGGTATGAAAAATTCAAAAGACTGCAAACTCACCCAGAGAAATTTTGCAAGCATATTATTTTCCGATGTTTCGATCAATTTGTCTGTCAACCATGCTGAGAGGTGGAAGGGGCCAGCAAAAGCAATTTAGCTTGTGAGGTCCAAAATAGAAATGTTTTAGGAAACCTTGTCACACGTTGTTTTTTCGTATTAGAACCGCTGTGGGTTTTATTTGCTAGTCATATTATGAAGAGAAATTGGTATCAATCACCTAAATCACCTCTGAATATCTGAGAGAACTGTTACTTTTGTGCATATAAATAAGGAGGAGATATTTAAATGAAGCCTTTAAAACAGAGCAAAACCTTTGGGTAGACAACAGGCTCCCTACTCGGGTTTTCCCATTTAAAGATGATCTTGTGCATTTTAATTGATAGGACCCAAGTGACATCGTATGGAATTGTCTCGCATACGAACATATTGACCTCTCCCTGCCTTTAATTAAGCTCTGATTGCTTTATGATAAGTTTGCTGGGGATTGATAGGTGCGCCAGCCTGCGTGTATGTATGTGGCTGTGTAAGGCAGCATATGTGCAGGAGGGAGAGGGGAATTCTCTCATCTGGGGGCTTCCCATTTGTTTATATGATAAATACAGCTCCTGGCGCTGGTGAGCCTGTGCTGATGCGGCTGCAAACTGCAAGTTCAGTGGCAAACAGCAGATTTTGTTCCGTCTCCATCCTCTGAGCTTCACTGACGCTGAAATGTTGCCGTTTGACAAGATGATGCAGAGGAAGTTCATTTAGGATGCTTGGTGAAACTTCGGTTTTGGTGACCTAGAATGATGTGTAAAACCTGTAATAATTCCTTATTAAATAGTTCATCATTAACCCACCGTGAAGCTGAAAGACATCAGAACTTTTACCTTTATTTTAGTGGCTTGTGATTTTATGCATATATATATATGTGTGTGTGCCTGTGCTTGAGTGTATTTATAGGGTTTGCCGATATTGCTGGCTGCAAACAGGAACAGTCTTTTTGAAACAGAAGGTGATGGAAAGCGAAGAACAGCACTAGTGTTGCAGGCCAAAGAGGGGTTTCTGTTTGTCGGTCTGCTTCATGCTCCTTTCTTGTCTTGGGGCCCCTCTGCTGTCACCTACAGGACTGGGAAGGTGTTTTCCACAGACCTATGAGTCTGTGACCCATCAAAGGCATGTGGTTGGCCAGGTGAAAGCAGGACATCAGTGAGCTTTACGTGGAAGCAGGTCGAGAACTGAGTGCTCTGAGTGCCCTCATTTCAGAAGTGGCTCAGATAATGCAGGGAAAGGAAATTGTGCGGTTGGCTGTTGAAGGCGTTGCGTCGGGTTGGCCATGAGGGAAGCATGACAAAAATAGAGATGATAGGAGAGCCGTATTGAGTAAGAGGTTTTGGAAGAAGCTATGGAGAGCTATTTGGGGGTGATTGGGTGGTCAGAGTAGGGTGAAGGAATGTGGGTTTGTCAGTATTGAATTGTGTGAACAAGTTAATGCATGGACTTTGGAGAGAGACTTTTTACAAGTGCATGCAGGGTAGGCCAAGGGGAATGGCTTGAACCTGCCCGAGGGGAGACTGAGCTGAGCTCTTAGGCAGAAGCTCTTCCCTGTGAGGGTGCTGAGGCGCTGGCACAGGGTGCCCAGAGAAGCTGTGGCTGCCCCATCCCTGGCAGTGCTCAAGGCTGGGTTGAACACAGGGGCTTGGAGCAAGCTGCTCCAGTGGAAGGGGTCCCTGCCCGTGGCAGGGGCTGGAGCTGGAGGAGCTTTAAGGTCCCTTCAACACAAACCATGATTTGAGGAATTTGTTTTTATTCTAGTATTTACAATGAGTAACAAGGGATGAGTCAGGATTTTCTTTGAACTGCTTGAGTCATCAGTGTCCTTTGCAAAGGACAAACTCATTGTGCCCTTCTTAATGGAAGACACGGTGAGAAATCATCTGCTTTGTTCCTGTTCTTAATGACAAGAACAGCACTGGCTGCTATCAGGCCCTCTGACACTTGTGTAAGACAGACAGTACAGGTCCTAGTTAATGGCTTAGGTTTTCAGTTTCATATCTCAGATCATCTCATCAGCTGCTGGTTGGTTGTTGCCCTGTTTATAGTCTCAAGCTCTGTAGCCTGCTGCTCTCCATATCCTTCGTTTTTTAGCTACCTCTGAAGGAGACCCTTAATGTCAATGGCTCTCATGACTGCGCGGTAGAGATTGCTGAGAAATCCCCCAATTATACTCTTCCCTTCAAATCAGAGGCTTGTACCCTTAGGGATAAAGACAGCCCATCTCCTCCTTTTGTCTTTGATTTTCCCAAGAGGAAAGACTTCTGCTGTTTCCTTTGAGGGACTCTGCTGTGGCTTAGCAGATCTGTGCCATGCCGCCACTGTTCACAGATGCGGTGATTTTTGTGCTATCGTTCCTAACTCCTTTATATTGCCTAAATACTACTCCTTGAACTATTCTATGGTTCTATAATTGGAAATTATGCTTTTTTGAAAGATATTAAATGGCTTAATTACCACATTTACCTACTGTTTGCTAACGTGTGCTGCGTGTCACATCATGTTACGCTGGTACCTTCATTTAGTTTTCTCTTAAATCAGGTCTCAGCTTTGATTATCTTTGCCCTGTAAATTCTAGAAATTGGAGTTATTCAGAAAAGTCGAATGGATTACTTCAGCCCAAAGTTCCATGCAAGGTGGTGGGAGAAAGATGTGCTTTATTAGCCAAATATGATGGTCTTTGGGTTTGGAAAGATTAAATTCAAGATGATTTGTTAGGGAGGTCTGTGTAGTTATTTGTAGTTTGTGTCGTGCGTAGGGATTTATTGCTGTTGTGATAAATATATATTCTTCAAAAGAGATAGGCTGTATTTTCCCTATTCCAAGCACACAGATGTGAGTATTGCAATGGGGAGCAGAAGTTTTAGTGCTTCTAATATTCTTTGTATTGTGCTTTAGAACAGTTTTGCTTTGGAGTTGAATATTCCTCTAACAAATCAAGACATTTTTTTCTGTAGACCTTCAGTTTTGGAGGACTTCTTTTTGCTTTCCTTGGCATTTATGTAGTTACTTACTATTTTCTTGTGTCTTTACACCTCTGGTATTAGAAATCTGAGCATCCTGGAATTCAGGAATGGAAAATGGCCTCTAAACTTTCTGATAATTTAAGCAGCATCTGAAATATCTTTGGGCTTTTCCTACTTGTCTGTTAAAGCTACTGATGTGTTTTGAGAGCCCTTCACCCATTTCATTTTGTAGCATGGTCAAACTGGTCTTTAAACTTTGCTCATGAAGGAAAACCAGTCACAAAAACTTGGATGGGGTAAGGCCTTTGTGAAAGAACTTCTTTGCTTTAAGAAACCCTCTGTAATCTACAATAGTAAGTGTCTTCACCAGGTTTTCGGGGTTTGCTGTATCACCTAAATACTTAAGTATTGCTTATGTAGATGAGTATTTGGTCTGTGAATGTTGTATCTCTGCATACATCTCATATAGATACGGAAATAACTCTGAGAAATACGTGGCTAATAAGAATTAACATTGGCCTCTAACAGCGTGAGGGAACAGGTATTTGGATGGAAGTAAAAAGCTAACAATTACAGTTATCTAGAATCAAAGGTAGGGACTTCATCATCACCGTTACTCTTGCTCAGGGTAGAACACACGTGTGTACATTCTGCTCCCAAGGAACAAGAGATGGGACAAGAAGAAACAGCCTCAAGCTGCACCAGGGGAGGTTTAGATGGAGCTGAGGAACAATTCCTGCCCCAGAGGGTGCTCAGGCATTGGAACAGGCTGCCCAGGGCAGGGCTGCAGGCACCATCCATGGAAGTGTTCAAAAGCCATATAGACGAGGACCTTAGTGACATGGGTTAGTAGTGGTCTTGGCAGTGCTGGAGTAAAGGTTGGACTTCATGACCTTAAAGGTCTTTTCCAACCCAGCTGATTCTATGATTGTATGAATACTAAATGTTAAAATATTGAATCCTTCTCAATTTGTAATTGGGGAACAACAAAAATGTGCTTTTCTGTCTCCACCGCCTGGCAGGAAGGATGTATTTTTCTGCCCAGTATTGAGCTCAGCGAAGCTCAAATTTCCCTTTTCTGTGCATGATTTTTATTATTTAATAATTTTTTTCTAGATTTTGTTTTGTTTTTACAAAATATTGGTTTATTGAGAGATGTGTTACCCTCAATTGACATATTGACATTTCCAGGAACTGTGGTTATTGTTTGGAGAAATACAATCCTACACTGACAGATTCCTATCATTATTTGGAACCGTTGCTGAGGGTTAGTGAGACAAGTCTCATAAATAATGAAAGTGAATCATATTGGGGAGAACAGCAGCGAGAAATGGCGAGTGCAGTGCTGACACCAGATCATTTCTGCTTGGCCATGACATCATGTGGTGTCAATGTCATACGTTACAGCGGGGGCATCAACTTCCAGAGTATTGAAACCCTGTTATGTAGTTGGCAATTAACTTGTAGCACTAACTACCCATTGGAGTAATTAGCAGTAGTAACTTTACAGTAATAGCATAGTAATAACTCCATACACCTCGCACCCAGCTCCCTCGGTGTCTTGCTGGAGCAGCACACATGGATGCTCTGGCCATGTAAGAAACACACTTGAATGTGGAATATTTCATACATAGACTTACATTCTGGCAACGTAAATGTATTTTTTTTCCTCTGTAGTTTTGCAGACTTTATTATTTGACAGCTGTGGAAGCAGTTTCACACTGGACTGCATCTGATTTGCAGTTTTACATTGAGCAATTGGCAGCGAAGGTAAAAACGAGAAACAGGGCCGGTTCTGGAGGAGTTGCATAAGGCAAAGACTTGTCAACCCAGCCGTGGCTTGACCTGGTTTTGGGATGTGGGTCTCAAGTTAGCAGAGAGCTCTAATTAACCTCCTGTTAAAATAAGTTAAATCATTTCATGTACTCCGGGGTAACAAATTTCTGCCTGCTGTTATTTCTGGAAGCAGGTAAGTTGACTATCAAATGCCCTTTGCACGCCAGAGATGTGATTCCATTATTATTTAACCTTATTCCTACACTGATGATGCCCCTGTATGTGCTGTGAAAATGCCAGGCTTGAAGAGAGGCTAACATACATTGCCATAATTATTTTAATGAGAGAGAATGGAGAAGATGCTTCTCTGCCATCTGTCAACAGAAAGCGATCATATCCCATGCTCAACTTTATTCACTTATAAATTGTACTTCAGTACTGAATACTGAATTCTCCATTACTCCTTCTAGGTCAACAACATTTATCATCTTCCCTGGTCCTCTATGAAGTCTACAAATTATTACTCCAAAGATGCTCATTAATTTTGAGCTCTCCCATACCCAAACTGGAAACTTCCAGCGTGTTATTTGCTGCATCGTTCCTCCTCAACGTTATACATGCAGAGGGGACAAATGCGTTGCGGGAGCACGTGTGCCACTTCTTAACGTGAAAATCCCATAATCAATACTCCAGAAAATGTTGAGGGTTCTTTTGGTTTGATTTAATTTGTTTCTCACGAGGGGTTTTATATTTAAAGAAGAAAAACCCGTGTAATGCAGTTTGCCGGCAGGTGGTTGGAAAACCTGAGGGAAAGGAGGATTGGCAGGTTTTGTGGTTTTCCATACGATTATTCTCTTGACTGTTTTTACTATTACTTTAGTGGCAAGGAATTTGTTTCCTACTAAATTACTACAAGTCAGCGGTTTTACCGACCCACGTAATAGCTGCCTTGATGATGCTGTGATCTTGCCAATGTAAGATCCCATCATAGCGCACTTGACTTTCCTAATGTGATTAATAAATAACTGGAATTAAAAGGAAAGAATAACATTTTATGGCTGTGGCAGTGCTTTATGATGGCCTTTATTTACATTATCCTTCAACAGGGGTTGGAATTAGGTGACCTTTATAAGATCCCATCCAAACAAAGCCTTTCTGTGATCTGCCCCTTAGTAACTTGCTCCATTTAGTGCATTGAGATGGTGCTGGTGATCTACACAGAATCCCAGCCTGGTTTGGGTTGAAGGGACCTTAAAGCTCATCCAGCTCCAAGCCCTGCCACGGGCAGGGACCCCTTCCACTGGAGCAGCTTGCTCCAAGCCCCTGTGTCCAACCTGGCCTTGAGCACTGCCAGGGATGGGGCAGCCACAGCTTCTCTGGGCACCCTGTGCCAGCGCCTCAGCACCCTCACAGGGAAGAGCTTGTGCCTAAGAGCTCATCTCAGTCTCCCCTCGGGCAGGTTCAATCCATTCCCCTTGGCCTGTCCCTACAGGCCCTTGTCGCAAGCCCCTCTTGAGGTTTCGTGGTCTTTGAAACCACTGTTTGATGCGATTTTTTCATTCTCCTGCTGTTCCTGTTTGTGATGCGTCTGTGACACTTGAACTTGATTTGCATTTGGAGGCGTTGTGATATTGGTACATCTCAAAATACTCACCCGGGCAAAGAACAGTTGTTATTTATCCGAAGCTTCAAGTTACTGTGTACAGCATTGCAAAAGTAATACATAACGGCCCAAGGAAACTAAAGTTTTATTGGTTTGGTTTTGGGAAGCCTGTAATTAGATTGGAAAGGTGACACTCCTACTAGTCATGAGCTGGAATATGGTAGAAAAGAATTAAACTTTGTAAAGCATGGGAAAAATGCTTATTTCTCAAACTCTTTGGTTTAAAATTCACCTTATTTAACCACAGATTACAACGTAACAAATGTCATTTTATTGTAATATAAATCCGAATTAGCGTGAGCTTCTTTGAGCAACCCTGTTGTGTTCTCATGGGTGCTGCAGTTTGCAAACCAGGGAATAGTGACCGGGGTGGTTATTTTTTAGCTCTCTGCTTTTGAGAAGTGAATCTTTTTCTTTACTTTCCCTGCTCAGCCACCACAAATCAGCCTTTTCATAGACTGTGCGATATTAATCTCCATGGGGTGGACACCTCTATGCAGGTGCTATAGCTCTCCCCCTCCTCCAGTTATTTCGGGTTTTAATCTCACTTCCTTTGATTTATTTACTTATGTCATGTGTAATGCGTCTGGCTTCTTGCCCTCCCTCTGCTTTCCCTCTTGTATACATTGGATGCGTTCTTGCTGTTTCATTGTTGTCTTCACCTCTTGCTTTTCTTCCTTGGGACACGCTTGTTTGATATTGTGTTCTCTGGTGATGAATTCCCTGCAGTTTGCTTACTCTTGTTTAACTTTCTGTTGGATTATTACACAAATTGCTTTTGGTGTTTGCTTCAGTTGAAACATACGAATCAAAATAACAGGGCTTGGGATGCAGGAAAACGTGGGCTGTGATGTGGTGGTTCCTTTGGTTTGTTGGATTTCCCTCATCACATCGTCTTTGTACTGCAGCCTCCTCAGGCCGTTGGTGCTCAGTCCTCCTGCCCCCTGCAGTGGGCTGTTGGGACCCTTATTTGCTCTGGGAATAGAAGATTTTTGATGGAGGAAAGGGCAAAAGGAGACTTAATAAGACGAATTCATGGACTTTGTCACTAAACGGCAAAGCATACAGCATCTTTGGCTGAGCTGCGTTGTTTATGCAGGTAATGATGTGTGCAGTTATGTTCAATGCAGTATAATCCCTGTGCTCTAGAGAATGAACACCCACTGTGTTGCTGAGGATTGAAAAGGCATTTAGGGGTGATACGGAGAGGCTGTAACACAGTCACTGGTCATGGAGCTTGTCTTGTCGGGTTCCTGAAGTGTCTGGTAAGGACAGTAGTCAGGAGGGACACCAGATCGGGGGGTACATGTCTGGTCAGACTCTTGATGCTCTTATTGAAGTTTGGTGACCTCTTACATCAAAGCTGAATCATAGCATTATAGAGTCCCAGACTGGTTTGGGTTGGATGGGACCTTAAAGCTCATCTGGTTCCAGTACCCAGCCGTGGGCAGGAGCACCTTTCACTAGAGCAGGTTGCTCCAAGACCTGTCACTGTTAGCCACCATTCTGATTTATACTTTGAATAATTTAGATGAGCTTTAGCTGCCTTTAGAAGAGATAATGAAATAGCAGCGTATCTCTGTTCACATAACTGAAGGTTCTAAACCACACACATGTCCCAGTTCGGTGCTGAGCGGCACCAAATGCTCTAGTACTGGTTAATTCCTCTTTACCTTAAGCTAAATACTGTCTTACTTTGTTACCTGCACTGATGTGTGATCAAGTTTCTCTTTAGGAAACTGCCAGCTAGAAAACAGGCAGAAATACCTTTTAAAAGCCTTAAAGGTGGTTGTCGTCAACTCCACCGTTCTGGAATATGTATTAAAATACGTGATGTTCTGATGTTTTCCCGTAAGAAGCTCTTCAGGTTTCCTTGTGACCCTTCATGCTCTGGAGCAAGGGGTGTCCCATGGCAGGTTGCAGTGCTTGTGCATCATCCTGCTTGAGGTCTGAAGGCCTGGGAAACACACAGTACCATTCATCTGGGGGATGTCAGGTAAACATTGGCAGGGTAGCTGGTTAGTTACCTGTTCATTAAGTGTAATATATTATACATAATATATATTGTATATATATGTAAAATGTAATAGATATCTTATATTAAATTGCATCCGAGGAGAACATTTCAGATCGTTTTCCCACAATGTCAGTGCACTGGGGCAGCTCCAGTGCCTAAAGGGGCGGCAAGAAAGCTGGAGAGGGGCTGTGGACAAGGGCCTGTAGGGACAGGCCAAGGGGAATGGCTTGAACCTGCCCGAGGGGAGACTGAGCTGAGCTCTTAGGCAGAAGCTCTTCCCTGTGAGGGTGCTGAGGCGCTGGCACAGGGTGCCCAGAGAAGCTGTGGCTGCCCCATCCCTGGCAGTGCTCAAGGCCAGGTTGGACACAGGGGCTTGGAGCAAGCTGCTCCAGTGGAAGGGGTCCCTGCCCGTGGCAGGGGTTGGGGCTGGATGAGCTTTAATGTCCCTTCCATCCCAAACCAGTCTGGGGTTCTATGAACAGTTGGCAACTGCATCTTATTTATAGAATTAGATGTATGAACTCCTGTGCTGCAATGTGAATTAAGTTGTTGAGTTTTCAGGACTCAGCCTGACATTTCCTCGTCACTCACAGACCATCAAACCAGCACTGCTCAGATAGAAGTTGTATTTGTTTCCAGCATCGTGGTTGGTGTTGTGCTGTGGTTCAAGCAGTTGTAATCTGTGCAGTAGCATTTTGCCTGCCTGGCAACGGCAGCGATTTCTATTTGCATGGTAATGAGACATTTTATTTGACAAGGTGTTGAAGGAAAAGATGCAATAATTTTAACAGTTGGGTGTTACACTCTAAAAACACATTCAATGAATCTGGGAAGAAAACATTGCTTCAATAGGAAACTTCATGCAAGTGGACCACGGGGCAGGAAAAGGGACCAAAGAGCACCGAAAAAAATGAGAGAACCCAGTTGTATTTGCTGAAATATTCAAGTACATGGTACAAATGAAAATAGTTGTGTTGTGCTACTATGGCCAGGCTGGTTTGGGTGCAAGGGACCTTAAGGCTCATCCAGTTTGAACCCACTGCCATGGGCAGGGACCCCTTCCACTGGAGCAGCTTGCTCCAAGCCCCTGTGTCCAACCTGGCCTTGAGCACTGCCAGGGATGGGGCAGCCACAGCTTCTCTGGGCACCCTGTGCCAGCGCCTCAGCACCCTCACAGGGAAGAGCTTCTGCATTAGATCTAACCTGAACTTGCCCTGTTTCAGTCTGAACCCATCACCCCTTATCCTGTCACCACAGTCCCTGATGAAGATTAAGGATCTGGATGCAGGAATTACATTTTATTTAAGACACCTCCTCTGTCTTGCACCAGGGACACTTACTCGAACGGGCAGACCTGACACGAGTGACTGTTGAGTTGGGTGTTGTAGATAGGGTTTCATGTACTAAAAACATTTATTTTGCGGGTTCTGCCTGAGTTTTTTGTTTCAGATCTGGGCCTTAGGATCATCGGTTCTTGTTCCTGTTTAGAGATCAGTTACAGTTAAGGGAAACACTTGTGTGCAGTTCACAAACGCAGTCACTTAGTGCCGGTGACCCGAGCCATATGCTCCCTCCAAAATTAGTTTGTAATGTCAAATGCTCTCTGTAATCCCTAATGCACAGGAACTCACTGGCAGTGAGTGGATGGGAGGTGGGTTTGGAAGTGTGGCCGTTTCTTTGGACAAAAGGTTGAGTTCCGAAACCTCAACCACCTTCTTTATTGCTGTTTATTCTTTGGAGGAAGAAAATCATTGTGCGTGCAAACACTTTGCAGTTCTCCTGCTGGTGCCTGGTCTTTAATGTAAATATTTTAGCTGTCTGTCTTTGCTGTTCAAAACACTAGAAAAGGGTAATTCATCCAAAATAAATATGCAATTTTGAAGCTGATTTTCCAGCAGATGACTGTGAGGAGGTGCTGGAAGCAAGCCAATGGCTTCTCATCTTGGAGTTCCCAGAATTAATTTCCTCCAGAGTGCAAAAGGCTGCAATGCAGAATGAATTCAATCCTTACTAAATGTTTGTGTTTGCCGCTTGTGTTCCATTCTTTCTAGAGACGCTCATCCCCTGTTTGCCTTCATTCTTTCCATCTCTTTCTAACGGCAAAAGACCAAAAAGGAGAAGTCCTGCATCTTCAGAAATGTTGGGTTCCAAGGCTTGGTGATGTTTGTCCTTTTATTGGAATAGAGGAATTTTCGGACAGTTTTCTTCTTGTCCAAGAAACATTTTTGCTTTATATGGTGAATTTCCTTAGAAAGCAACTGTTCCTATCCGAAGCATCTCCCCGATGTTCTGTTCTAACTCATTCATTAGGGAGATGGTTTTATCTAATTACAGAACACCTCAGGCTTGCTGTTTAAAAAGGAGAGATGGAATTCAGGTATTTTGGGTTCCATGCACAAGGTCAGTTTTGTATCTATCGCAGACAATACCTGATTAAATGAACAAAAATATGCTATAAAGGAGGAATTTAGCTACTCTATAAACTGCAAAATTGCTCTCAATCTTTTGTCCCATTCTGCTGAATCCAGATTTTTTAAGTGCTTATTGTTTCTATAAAAACAAATGTCATTTTAAATGATTTTTCAGAGCATCTTCAACTGCTAGAATAGGCTTGAGCTGTAGAATACAGCTTCATTCCCGAGAAGACTCTTCTGCTAAGCTGCATTAAAATAACAGATTTTACTGGGAAAGAATTGGCTGAATGGATGGCATTCCTTCAGCTGTAAATACATGACAAAAGAGAGAGCTTTTTGTATTGTTTGAGAATCCTCTTTGTAACAAAGTCACAGTTTGAAGTTCTGGATTTGATAACTGTAGATATTAATATGGGTTATAAAGTCAGAAATCGCCGTGAGAGCCTTGTCCTCTTGAATCCCCAGTGCCAGAATATTTTTCTGGGAAGCAAAATTGCCTTTTTCATGAAAGAGTCAGAGTGTCACCAACTATGGATGAGCGCTATCACTTGTCTCCTGAGACTATTTCATGGAATTTTTATTCTTGCCTCCAAACTGTGGCACCGTTCCCTCTTCACCTCTCAAATTGAATGAAATAAGAAGCTTTCTGTCTTAACGTTTCAAAATCCTCCGGTGCTTCCAGTCCCTCCTTGTCAGACACACTTGGGTATTTTTTCCCTTTTATATTGACTAAAAATAACTAGAGGCATTATCCTTCAGTATGAGGCTTGTTGAGTAAGTATTCAGCGTGGATTTCTGCTGTCCTTGGCAGAGGAACAACCGAGGTACCTCCTACCCTCCAGAATGCAGAACCATAGCGTAGACCTCGGCAGTTTTCCATAGCGCTCACTCCATACCAAATGACTGATGGTTGGATTGTTACACAGATTCTTACTTTGCAGAAAATTGTGTATCTAACTGGTTAAGTTTAACCCCATCTGTATGTCTAAAGTCTGTATTTGCTCTGAATTAATTGCACACATGTAAGATCAATGGTAGTTTCACCCTCACAAACTCTGGTCCTGTGCTCTGCAGTTAGCTGTTTGAATTTCTTCTTTCTTCTGCTGCGTTAGACATCGGCGTAGGATGAGATTCATAGGCTCAAAGAATGGTTTGGGCTGGAAGGGACTTTAAAGCGCATCCAGTTCCAGCCCCTGCCACGGGCAGGGACCCCTTCCACTGGAGCAGCTTGCTCCAAGCCCCTGTGTCCAACCTGACCTTGAGCACTGCCAGGGATGGGGCAACCTGGCAATAAAATAATTTATTCTTTATATAATCCAGCAATATTGATGTCTTTCTGTAATTAGACTGTTTAGTGTGGTTAAATGGATGTTGTAGTAATAATGAGAAGATGCAGAAGCTTCCGAAACTCCTCCGTAGGCTGAAGTTCCCCTTCTGATGGTCACTAAATATTTTTTCTCTGAAGTGTGTGCTTAACTTTGACCTTTCGAGGGCAAAACCTGATGCAGTAGAGGTGCAAGGAAGGGGTTTCCAAGTTCAGGGTTTGTCAGAGAATGAGATATGGATATAGCTTATTAAGGGAAGCGGTGCTATGTGATACTACTGGTGGCAGCATCTGAAGAGGCAGCTCTAGTTACTGAGAGGCAAATCATAGGTACTAGTATCATGAGAAATGCTGCTTTCATAGAATCAGTGAGGTTGGAAAAGACCTTTAAGATCATCAAGTCCAACCATTTCCCAGCACTGCCAAGGCTACCATTAACCCGTAGCACTAAGAGCCTTGTCTGCATGGGCTGTGAATGCTTTCAGGGATGGGGCACATCTCTAAATGGGCTACAATTACCCAGTCACTTGAAGGATGCGTTCTATTGCAGATATGCTTAAGCAGCTTGGTTTAAACTCTGTTCTACCTCCACTTGGGCTCATCAGAAATCATTGAAGTGTCGGATGAGCATCATTGGACACCAAAAAAACCCCACCCAAACAAAAATCCCTGTTTCAAGCTTCCCATGTTCCTGTCCAGGCGGATAAACATTGGAAGTTAATGCGACATTGGAATCTGATGGCAACAAAGAAAGATTATAAACAATATTTTTCTGATATCTGTTAGTGGGAGGAATGCAGCTCCAGCAGGAAACCCAGCTTTCAAGAGTGGGAAATGGGGTTTTCTTTCCAGCTTTTGCGATGGCTGGAGATAGATACAGAACTGGAAAGCTCCGTTTCCTGTGCTGCTGTAACCCCGAATCACAAATAGAGCGGAATATCTGACTTCAAAAGCAGTGAACCAAATCCGTTTAAGTTGTCTGTACGTGCAGCTGAGTCTAAAGTAAATTCCTATAATTATGCACCTCTGAAAAATAAAATCTAAGTGTAAACCCCGGCCGACTCTTCACAATAATAGTGTGAAAAACACTGCTCTGAGGAGAGAAAAATGTGTATTGGTGCATTTTGGACTATTCCCATATGACCTGCGCAGGCAACATGAGACGTGGCAGCATAACTGTAAACAGAGAGGCCAAAGACCCTGAGCCTCTGCTTCACAGGCTGCTCCCAGCACCAGTGTTGTTATTCACAGGAAAAATTACTGTCAAAAGAACCCAAACCCACTTTGTGAAGCTATAATAAATCCAACAGACGGAGCGCCTCTTCCCTGGGATGCTACATGGAGGCTGTATATGAAAGAAAATAGCCAGGATGCTTCGGTTTGCTGTGTTTTGAGGAAGACTGAGGTTTACATTCCTCAGTTCCTTTCCGATTTGTGTCCGTGTGGGTGCATTTTCATTGTATGAGGGATTTCTGCTTCTCTTGGCTTCGCATTTTGGGGTTTTAGGGCTAGGAGGGGAGTTTACAGACTTAAACTGCACGAGCATCTTCTAGCTTGATAAAGAAGTTGCATTTTCCAGGTCTGTTTGTTCAGTAGCATATATATTCCAGTATTAAGTCAGAAAACATCCGGTCTTAATTGAAAATGGTCCAAACTTTTCGTTTCTTCATAGAAAAGGTGCTAAAATGCGGGGTTTGAACCTCAGGGCAGTTAAATGGATTCACTGTCACTGAATAACATTGAATAATCCAAATGTAAAACCTTTAACCGCTGTAAGAGTTGGAAATACAGCATTAAATTTTACTGTGGCTGCTTTAAGGAGAAAATTGATCTCTTTTTAGGCTTTGTAAAATAGATTAACCCATAGGTCAGGTTTATCATACAGATTCAGACGCATTAGTACAGTTTACCTAAATGTAGGGACTGGTTGAAGTATTTGTATATCCTCAACTCAGGCTACCCTTGGAGGTGGAAACGGTGGTGGTGAGACAACCAGGCTACAAAATTGCCTAAAAATTCCAGATCCTTCCGTTTTTGTGAAGAGGATTTGTTCAAGAGTGGACCTCATTTACTTTACAGCCGGGGGCATACTCCATCAGCATTTCCACTTGCTGTCTTCCCTAGCCAGGAGCCATGAAGAGGCGCAGAAAACTGATCAGGAATGTTAAAGGATGAGTTTAAAGTACTTCAGCTATGTCTTAATTGTCCCTTATCCCTTGGGCCTGGGGTGATTTCCCAAATGCCATCAGTGTGGACTCTATGTTCTTATCATCTCCCTGAGGACTCCCCTGTAGTATTTATATACCATTGCTGCTCTCGCACGTGGCTTTGTGGGTGTATTTTAACTTCCGTATTAAATGATTTTGCATGTACAATTATTCTGACGAAATTCCCAACACGTAAGCAACTTTTCCCAAACTAAACCCGTTTTAATGTGGATTAAGGGTTGCTATTTCCTGATTTCAGGGCTCGACATAAGCTTATCTTATCATGGCAATTTTCAAGAGCCCTTACGGCAAATTATTGTGACTTCCTTTTGCCTTAATCCCACCAACATAAATGAGAGGATACTATGTGCCTGTTACAGGGCAATACTGTGTGTCTACTATAGGGCAGTAATACAATCCTGCCCGCATTGAATGTGGGAATTTAAAGAAACAAACATTTCTTTACTCCCTGTATTTTTTTGGCAGGAGAGGATCTGTGGTATCAGGGATGTGGTTTCTATTCAAACTTGCACAAGGCAAAAGGGGAGTTCCACCTTTAAATGTCAAAAGCAGTGACCTGGAGTTGCTTTGGTTATGGGAGTTGTGCAAAAGCATCAAATGTATGGAATACCAAAATATGGATAGATTCGTAGAATGGGCAACCTCTTCTAATGCCTGGCTATAAATCTGCTATTTACTATAATTGAGGATAAGCTCTCCTACCAGACTATATGTGCAAAGCCATGTCTCATAGATAAAGTAGAGATAGTCTGGTGGTCAAGTCTTCCCTAAGACAAATAGTGCATAAAACGTAGTGCAGTTGTTGAGCACTGATTTTGTTATAATGTTCTAAGAGGTACAGTGTGATCTTGCACTGAAGTGAGGAAATACCAGCTGAAGAAACCTGACGAAAATGAGATCTTCCTTAGGATCTCAAATAGTCACTTGGAAAAGTGAGCATCCTGCCTGATGGAGACCCATGGGTCTGCTTGTACCAGGAGGTGCTGATGTTTTATAAATATGATTCATTTTTAATGCATGTTCTGGTTTTCTCAAGTGAAATAGCAGAGAATTTACTCAGTGGCAATCTTAATTCTCCTCTTGTTAACCGTCAAATCACAGTTTGTCATAAATTTGCTTTTCTTCGTAAGATTTCAAATCAGGGTATGAAGTTACCACTTAGAATGGAGTGTTCCCATCAGCAAGGTCCAGGATATCATGGAGTGGAGGAGGCTTTAACTCCTCAGGCACATATCTGGGGACAAAAGTAGCAAAACCGTTATAATGAGCTGACTTTATCGTGGAATGGGAAGATAAGAGGAGGAAACCCTTACTTTTTAGTCTGATATAGTGGTACTGAGTCATGATACAAAGCTCTAAGAATAAGCATGAGTGGCTGTGGAAGTGATGATCCACAATCCCCAAAAGGAAAAAGGAAAGTTTGCAAAATGACATCCCTTTGCAAAAACAGGATTTAATAGACTAATAGTATATGATAATAATAATGGTATGCTATATATTCTAATGTATAATTAAATATTATGATAATTCTAATAGCATAGAAAATAGATGAGCATTTACAAGGGCCTGTAGGGGCAGGCCAAGGGGAATGGCTTGAACCTGCCCGAGGGGAGACTGAGATGAGCTCTTAGGCAGAAGCTCTTCCCTGTGAGGGTGCTGAGGCGCTGGCACAGGGTGCCCAGAGAAGCTGTGGCTGCCCCATCCCTGGCAGTGCTCAAGGCCAGGCTGGACACAGGGGCTTGGAGCAAGCTGCTCCAGTGGAAGGGGTCCCTGCCAGTGGCAGGGGTTGGAGCTGGAGGAGCTTTAAGCTCCCTTCCAACACAAACCAGGCTGGGAATCTCACATTGGTAGCTGAGTTCTTATGGGAAGGACAAATCTGCCAAGATATGTCACTGATGAAAGAGGGAAGGAAGAAATAGGTGAAACCTTCATGTCTGCATCTCAAGTTGGTCATTCAGATACCTGAAACACAAGAAAAAAGAATAAGGACAGCTCAATTCAAGAGGAAGTACAGGAAGAATAGCACCAGTGTAAAGGGATAAAATAGGGAAGTAAGGGACAAAATAAGATGGAACTAGCTAGAGACATACAGAAATCGATTGGTAAGTACATTAGTAAGAAGAGGAAGACCAAGTAAAGTGTTTGGTCTGCTACTCGAGGGAAGCGGGGAGCTATTAGCAAATGAGACTGAAGTGTTCAATGACTTTCTGCATTTGTTTTCAATTAAAACAAAAATCAGAAGTGAGCAGATGGTTCACACAATTAATACCAGCAGAAAATGGGTAAGATCTCAGCCTAGGAGATCCACTGTTAGAGTCCTGCCTCTTTTAAAAGGCCTGATTATTTTAATCTGAGGATACTTAAGGGACTGTCTAAAGCGCTTGCAGTCAACACCAGCAGGCACTTTTGAAAACTCAAAGGCTGGACGAGCTCTTGGATCAAATGGGGCGAAGTATGTAGCATCTACTGTTGCAGGGGGGCCTCGTCTAAAGGTTGAAATGAAGCAGGGCAATGATAGGACTTGGTTTTCCTTTTGTTTATTCTACATTTCTTATTGCAAGCACTTGGGTGATAACAAGGGTAGGTGCAGCAACCAGTGTGGATATGGAACGGAGGAGTAATGCAAGGTAGAGTCAGTGTTTAAAATAATTCTTGCACATTGGTCAAAGAGTCTCAAATAAAGATGATGCGGCTGAAAATCGGCAAATATTTGATAAAGGTCTTTATCAAGAGTGACCACCAAATGCAAGGCAGGCAACATGCAGGTTCACCAAGGAGGGATGTGCAGATGGTCAGTGCAAGCTGACATCAGGCATTTCATCAGGGACAGTAGTAGTAGGACAAGGGGTAATGAGTTAAAACTGAAACAGGGGAGATTTAGGCTAGATATAAGGAACCAGTTCTTCCCTGTGAGGGTGCTGAGGCGCTGGCACAGGGTGCCCAGAGAAGCTGTGGCTGCCCCATCCCTGGCAGTGCTCAAGGCCAGGTTGGACACAGGGGCTTGGAGCAAGCTGCTCCAGTGGAAGGGGTCCCTGCCCATGGCAGGGGTTGGAGCTGGATGAGCTTTGAGGTCCCTTCCCACTTAACCATTCCAGGACTCTGTGACTGGGCATGTTTGTGAAGTTCTGTGCTGAGAATAAGGTGCTTTGTCCTGAGATAAGGACAGAGAGAAGTGCTTAACTGAGTCCAACTGAAATTACATCGATAGCAGCTTCTATGAAAGCCATGATCAGGTCTAGGAAACATTGTGTATGAGGGGAAAAAAAGTCAAATCGTGTGTTGAGAGGCCTGTATGAAAGTGGACTGAAAGGTTTAAATTGGAGCATCACAGAATCTCTGCTTGTTTTATGGAGCAAACTGGTTGGGAAGCCTCTTCAAGGAAGGGTCGTGGGGAAAGCTGACCAGGTCTGTTGAGAGCGATGCATGTGCATTTCACTCTGCTTTGGGATGACTGCTTTGGTAGAAGGCTTCCAGAGTAATTTTTTCCAGAGCCTGATTTTCTTGTAATTCTGTAGTTTGTGTGTACTTAATTTGTTGCGTTAGCATCTTCTACAGGTTACTGGGATTTGATTTGGGTTTTATCGTTGAGATGGCACTTACTTGAACCAAAAATACAACTTTACGACTGAACTACATTCTATTTTTACATTTAATTTCATAGCTGTTAGGCTTGCTGCAAGGAAGCTCAAAACTTTTAAGTAGTATTGGAGGAAAAAGAAATGAAGGGAAGCAGTGTAAGAGAATTTGTTTTATTAGATTATAGCGCTAGTGGTTATTTAACACATCCACATTGTGAAATGTATCTCGGAGTGTAGATAATGTATCTTCAAGTATCTGGTGTTTAGGCTCATATAGAGTTCTACTTAAAATTAGAAATGCGTATTTTATGGTAGAGTACCATGTACATCACTGTGTAACTAGTTTACTTTCTGGAGTTACTATGCACAAACACCCGGAGTATATAATGCTATCGTAAAGTGAAGTGCATAGAAAATGTGTTCCATGTAGAATTACTGAGCCTATCATAAATAAATATGGTGCCTTTCTTTATCATCAGTATTAAAAGCCAGGTGACTTCTTTATTGTCACAGGAAGGATTTGACATTTAAAGCTCTCACAGTCTCAGCCTTTGGTTTGTCTGAAGTTGACTGTTCAGCTCAATAATACTTTCAATTTACCACCGCAGTGGGGTAGCACATGTGTGAAGTCTCGAGTTTTGAGACGCTGCAGTGAAATTCTGCTAACCTTCGATGGAGAAAAGATTTAATTAGAATTCTAAATGCAAAATGAAGAATTGAATTGGGGAAATGATAGAAATGACTAGCAGGTAAGCGTAAGAGCCGTTTTAATTGTG
>NC_088886.1:150955597-150975597 GCF_037157495.1 Lathamus discolor
AGGGAAAGCCTCATCTCACTCCAGCACGTTTCCACCGGCTCCAAGTTCATTTTTATTAAACCCCCCCACATATCTAAACCTGCTTTTTAAGATCATCCTGCAAGAGGTCGGGTTTGCTACACCGGCGTGGCGCTGAGGTGGGACATCCCGCGCCCTCAGCGCTCAAACACGCTTTGAGCATCTTTAGGTGGGCAGAAAAAAATTCCAGAAGGGAGATTTATTCCTTTTCTTGTTTTTGACATTTTGTGAATAAAGCGAGATGCGGGTTATTTATGCTGGGATGTTGCTGCAAAGTCCTTATCTCCATGTGGCACTAAACAAGGATTTGTTGTGGGATTTGAGAGGGCTGTGTAGTGCTTCAGTGTTAAGCACCCAAAACTCTGGGGGACTGGCACTAATTTCCTCTCTCTCGTAAAACAACATAGTATTCATAACAACTCGAGAGGCTTGACATAAGTAATGATGGCATATGCAGGCGAAGATTACCACCCCAACAGTGTAATCAAGGTGCTAGGTACTAATGCAAGTTAAATTGAGACAATAATGCTGAAACTTGCATTGTGGGATTAGGAGAGTACTTGAAATGCTGACATCGGCATCTCCTGGAAGAGCGCCTGTCTTCCTTTCAATTCCTGTTTATACTTAATGACCTCAAAATTTGTATGTCGTTAACACCGTGTACTGAAGTGGGAGAGAACAAGGGTTGGGAGGGAGAAGATTCCCTGCCTTCCTTGACTCTTGTCTCTTCTGGAGCCGACCCAAAGTCATCCGCGCCGGCGAACGCGTTCTCGCCCGGCCGATGGCAACGGGAAATAAAGTCGTATTAAAATTTGATGCTCAGATCAATATTGTGGCACCCAGGTAATTAAAGTGGGTTTGTTTATTTGGCTCCTTATAAATAAAAAGGGCTTAATACAGACTAATTACACAGAGCCTTCCGTATACTGTAGGATCATAATGGCGGCAATTTAAAGTGATATTAAATGCGAATTAATAAAGGAATATTGAGTCACTTTGACTGCATTAAGCCCCGTGAAATGATTTCTTATCTCATTTTAACTTTCTGTCCACAGTTTAATGATTGATAAGCTTGGAATTTTTATAGAGGTAATCTAAAACTGTATTTGATTGCTACATTGAATTAATGACAACAAACCCTTGTTTTGTGTTTATCAGCATATCAAGAGAGATGCCCCCTTTTGCTTTAATGGTCCTAATTTGTGTAATACTTCTGCTGGATATTCTGCCGTGTTACATGTGCATTTAAACAGTGTTTTGACAGGGGTTTATTTGTTTTGTGAAGCATAGATATTCTCTGAGCAGTTTGTGCTTATGCGAGGTTAGTAACTTACTCAAACAGATCTAACGCAGGTTAAAGAAAAGGTAGAAGTCAGCTTCAGGAAAAACTGAAATCACATTTAAATCCTGAAACGAAGATTGTAGTTAATTGTATTCCTTTTAAAATGACTTCTGGAGAGCTGCATAACAAAACGAAATGTTGGCTTGAGTATTCCCAGTTGGAAATGGAGTGAGTAGATTGACTCTCCAACAACTACTGCTTCTGCCACCAACTCGTGGAGCAACGTACCCCAGATTAAAACCCATCTAATGGGAGAGAGAACTTCTTGGAGGCTCTTTTAATCTCTGAGGTGGACAGAAGGAAAAGAAAGGAGGTTTTGAAGTTTAAGTCCACTTTATCTGTGTGATTAATGCGTTTAAATGTGTTTCAGTGCTGGTTCTTTACTGTAGCTCCTTGTGCCCTCATCCCAGCCTGTTAGCATCCCTGCCCTCCTCTGGGCTGTGGAGCAATGTGGAAGGTCAGGACCTCGTACCAAATGCCTGGGTTTTATATATATATATATATATATGTAGCAAATTACTGGTCCTGATCATTAATTTCTGCCTTTGAAATGCCATGTCAAGCCTCCCAAGGAGCTCATGGTGCCGGTGTCCCCTGGACAGCTTCTCACCATGGTCCGGTGTGAGTTCCTGATGAAATTACAGGTGCAGGGGAATGCAGAATTAGAAACATATCTGATGTTGCAATACTCGTGAAGCTATAGCTTTGTTGATGACAGGACAATTCCGTTTTTGACAGTTTAATTTACTGTTGCCAGTGGACAAGAGCAAGAGGAGAACGTGGGGTTAGGCACCTGCCCCCTCGCACTGTGTTTCACATGCTAGGTTGCAAAATCCTGACTCCCTCAACCTGTCGTGCTCAAATGAGAAGGTTTTCAGCTGGGGAAATGGAATACATCAGTGCAGGTAATATTGCCTGACCTCATAAAACAAAAGGAAAAATTGCAGATTCTGACAGCCATTATGAATCTTGTATCAGCATCCGAACGGCTCTGAGCCGAGGTGCAGCACATGTTTGTAATAGGAAAGGAAAAAAAACCAAAGCAGGGTTGCCACGTTGCCTTGCAATATGGAGCAAAAAATGGCTTGTCAGTTATTCGTTCTGGGATGTTAAAGAGGCTGTTGAATTCACTGGTTACACACACAGCCAGCTTCTAGCCTCGAGCAGCGTGCGGAAGGTGGTCTGCTCCACTTGGGCAGGGGCTGGGGTGGCAGTGGGATTAAAGGGCCTCGTGTCTTAGGCAAGCTTTGTTGGCTCGGAAATCACTGAGCCTTTCTAAGAGTGCACGCCGTAAAAGTGCAAGTTCTTTTGCTCCTAAACCAGATAATTTTTGGTTTTGAAAGCTTTTGGACTGCAGTGTTATCTTCAAAACCCTCAGTGTTACAGCATCGACTATACACCATGTAATGTATACACAATATGTATTTCTATTCACAGAAGAAACTTTGAGTACAGTTGTTCTCTCCAATTTCATACTTAGTTTTCCTTAGCTCTTAATTTCTTTACTCATATTTCCTTATTTGATACTTAACCTTTATCCATCTCATTCTTCTTTGGGTTTCTTTGTGTTCTTTAGTTTTAGCAAGTTGTGAAAATGTGCATTATCAGAGTGATTTAGTAAGGCAAGTTAGTTAAGGATGGAGTCGGTCGTTGAACACATCTATTTGTGTGCCACGAATGCTTGGAGCTTCGTGCAGACTTCTGCTGCTTGGGCTGTGGTTGATAATAAAGTAGTTCTAGGAAAAGTCTTTTAATCAGATTAGTTTGATGTGCTTTAACAATTTCTAAGTTTGAAGTTCCTCTTTTACCTAGGATTTTTTTAGGCTTTCTATGCTGAAGACTTCTTAATGCTGTTTTGAAGAGGCAAAGGCCATTACACCACTTGTCAGGTGGTGGGTTTTCTGTTGTGCCCCAGGTAACGCCAGATGAAGGTGCTTCTTCATCTGCCCTTATAGGTGAGACTGCTCCTTCCATGATTTTCCCATAGAGAACTACGTTAGACCTATAGCAATAAGCTTTCAGCATCTTCTGCATCATCTGCTAATCCAAGTTTCCTTTTATTGGGGTTTGTGGGTGTAGCTTTAGTGCTCGATGTCACTGCTTAGACCTGGACCACACAGTAACTTCATCTCATGCTGGCTGATGGGGAGAGCATTGCTCAGACTTTGCTCTTAGGGGAATAAAAGCCCTTTTTGCCTCAGCTAATTGGGCTGCTGTATGTGTGAGCAGGTTATCCTCTTCGCTGGCCGCTGCGCTGGTGTTTACCATGTCCCCTCCTTACATGGAGCCTCGCACACGCCATCGCTCTCGGCCCTTTTGTGTTTGCTGGAACTCGAGTGCACTTGAATTAAATTGCAGCTCATGAATGCGATGAGAGCAATGGGATATTGAAGGAAAAGAAAGCTGGTGGGGCAGGAAGGTCCATGGCATGCGGTGCTCATGACCCACCAGGAGCCAGGTATCTCTGTGTCCTTGTCCACTGACCCCAGGAAGAGTACGGAGGGAGGCAGTGGCAGGAAACAATTTGAAAAGGCAAACCTAGGAAATTAAATTTATTATTATTGTTATTATCATCATCGTCATCATTATTATTTGGTTTCATAATTAAGATCTCAAAAATGTCTAAAATACTGGCTTTTTCACTCATGAGGATCATCTGTGCATAACATTATATAATAAATACATAACATTAGTAATATCACCATTGCAGACTGGACCTCAAAGCTCATCCAGTCCCAACCCCTGCCATGGGCAGGGACCCCTTCCACTGGAGCAGCTTGCTCCAAGCCCCTGTGTCCAACCTGGCCTTGAGCACTGCCAGGGATGGGGCAGCCACAGCTTCTCTGGGCACCCTGTGCCAGCGCCTCAGCACCCTCACAGGGAAGAGCTTCTGCCTAAGAGCTCAGCTCAGTCTCCCCTCGGGCAGGTTCAAGCCATTCCCCTTGGCCTGGCCCTACAGGCCCTTGTCCCAAGCCCCTCTCCAGGTTTTTTGTCCGCTCATATTTGCTTCTTTTACAAGTAGAAGCAGAGAGGGTTAGTGTACTGTGCTAGTGGACTGGTAAGGAGAGTGTTAGGCACCTGAATGAAAAGGACGAACTGAGATTTGTGACACTGCAGCACATCACTGCAACTTTTTTAGTGCTATTGTGGAAAATCACTGCAGTTGTCCATTCGAACAGGCATAGGGCTACTAACTGTAACGGGCTTATGGCACCTTCTGTATCTGTAGTTATTAATAATTAGGTTTTCTATTAATTGGCATTTAATGTCTTCTGGACTGAAAACAGAAAGATTTTGCTTTAGAAAGGTGTTGCTTTGTACAAATGCGCGTTTCAGGGGGTTATTTCTAAAAAGAAGCCGAGAGTGAGAAAGCTTCTCTTAAAATTCAGACTCCTTTCAGAGAGTGAAAAATCACCTCTGGTCCACGCGGCTGCAGGCACGGAGAGCATCCTTTCCTGCTTCAGCCAGTTTCACATTACCGGGTGGCCACGTCTTCCCTTCTTAAAGGCTGAAATGGTTTGCAAAGGCCACTTCAAGTTCCTTGGCTTTTCACTCCCTTTTGTGTGAGACTGTCAGCGCCCGAGCCCCGGCCGTGACATGCACAGACCGGCTGGTTTTTCTCCTTCAGATCAGCGGCTCTGGACAGCTTCTCTTTCTCTGGCAGCCGCCTCAACCTGCTCTGTCTTGTCATCTCCGAGTTCAATATCTGCTGCTCTGAAGGAGGAAAAAAACCGCGATGGGTTGGACCATTGTATTTGGTCTTTTGACCCTCCATGTTGCCCATGAGCAGTGAAGGATAACTTTTGACAAGCCGTGTCAGATGTGACAGGCAATCTAGTTGGGTTGAGTGGAAATGTGCTGTACAAGTTTGAAGCCTTAGTTGGGGGCATTTTCCTGGTGTTCAGTGCATTTAAATTGACACCAGACCTCAGTGGTGCTCGTTGCAGAGCCCCGCGGTTCCAAAGCCTGTGGATTTAACAGCTCAAATGGAAGCCTTTCATAAGCGTTTTGCATCTCATTCCACCATTCCGGTGCAGTATAGCCCCTCCTGTGTTTTGTTTGCCATCCCTCAGGAACACACATTAAATTTGGTTTTCATCTCTGAGTACGTTTGATTGTTATTTTCTTGTAGGAGGTTATGTTTTACTGTTCCGTCTGTTCCTGTGTTTCCGTAGGTCATCTGAGTGCGATGTGATAGACAACTCCAAGTGCACTCTTATGATAGAAGATGTTGAATATTGCAAATCATTCCAAGGAGCGTTGAAGGAACCTTGCTAACCTTGAAGCTGCTTTCATTTCCAAATTAATTATTCAGAAATGTTGATGATAGAACTTTAGCGGGAAGCTTGTTTTCTGTAGTGTTAGAGAGACTTCAGTCAAGATCTGTTCTTACAGCGTTCCATCGTTAATGGGGTTTGATACGTAGTTCACTTTTAAATTAGATTAATTCTCATTAAGGATGAGAAAAGCCAGCAGAAAACATCCTCCCTGGTAGCCTGTTGAAGCTGGCACTGCTGCTGATCTGCATCGCTCTGAATTTCTCCTTTCTCTTACATCCTGTGAGCATAGAATGAATCAGACTGGTTTGTGTTGGAAGGGACCTTAACGCTCATCCAGTTCCAACCAGTGCCATGGGCAAGGACACCTCCCACTAGAGCAGATTGCTCCAAGCTCCATCCGGCCTGGCCTTGAACACTGGTTCTGTTTTTGAAAGCATTTTTGGAACGCCATAGGAAAAACATGCATTTTGGATGTAAGAATTCCGTTTGTCTTGCTTTATGGAAATGTCTACCATAGGCGTTCCTTGTCTGGAGTGGCTGCGACTGGGTCATCTCTTCAATCATTGAAGTCCTTGCCAGCTTCTCACTTGCATTTTAATTCCCTTAAATCACAATTACCGTCATTCCTAAGAATAAAGGTTCTTCCTTGCCATGAGCAAATAACAATCGCTCATTTATCAGAGCTCTCCCCGACCTGCCCAACGCAGCAGGGAAGGTGCGGTTGTCTTTCCGTGGTGGTTCTGTCCTTTCCCGAGATTCCCAGAGGGAAACTATCTCCATACAGCATTCTCTTTATCAACTAGTGAATCCTTTTGGAAATACGTGAAGTGCTTTAAAGATGAGTATGTTACTGGTAAATGAGTAATTCTTTCATGGATATTGCTTTGGATGCGGAGCAGTTATCGCTTCTTTTTTTTGGCGATGTCACTGATTGGTCTTTTACAAGTGTTACAGTTCCTGGCTGGTAAAGAACTTCACTTTCAGGGCCTTAAGAACCTTTAAGTAACTGAAGGATCATTTAATTGTCTGTTTAAATAGTTAGTATTTGCCTGGAGGTGAAATAATAGTTCCTTACTTAGCATGGACTGAATCTGGGGGTCTGTTGTGATGGCCTGTCTCCTTCTACAGATGTTCTGCTTGCTTATTTATGGTTTGAGGGTTGTCTGTGGAGAAATGAGTTAAATCACTTAATGGCATAAGAGATTTAATGTCACAGAAGAAAATGCTCACAAAAGCGGATATTTTTATTGACCACCTTTCTGTATGAGGTTTTTTGGCTTAGAAAGCTAAATCTCTTCCATTCTTACCACAAACAGAACAAAAAATACCTGGGCAGGTGGCTAAATAAACCTAATCTGTTACCATAGTAGTAATAGTCCTCAGTGAAGCAGTTTTAGGAGCTGGGTATGAATCATAGACTCAGTGACTGGTTTGTGTTGGAAGGGACCTTAAAGCTCCTCCAGCTCCAAGCCTTGCCACGGGCAGGGACCCCTTCCACTGGAGCGGCTTGCTCCAAGCCCCTGTGTCCAACCTGGCCTTGAGCACTGCCAGGGATGGGGCAGCCACAGCTTCTCCGGCATCCTGTGCCAGCGCCTCACTACCAGAGACACTTTAATAGCCATGTTCTCTGAAGGACCAGCATTGAAGGAGGATTCAAGTCTCCATTGTGTGGCCCCCACCTCCCTGTCGGCTTTCGGTGCAACCCACAGCTCTCAGCCGTAACACGCAATGTCTTGTTCTGGCTGTACCAGTGTAGCTTTCACCAGTCTGATGTGTTCCTTCCTTTCATTCACCTTGGGAGTGCGATGTATTTCCTGCTGATAAAGGCAGCTGGAATTTCTCCTGAAAGATTATTCAGGTTTATGCCTAATTCAGCAGCCAACAATATCTCCTTTTTGTCCTAATGCTGGTAATGACATGGATAATGATCTTCGTTCTGTTGACTTAAGGGGAGCTGTGAAGACATCCGTGATTACACAGAGAGATGGATTTCTCAGGGCTCCACAGGCTTCCCAGCAGCAGCTTTTATTCTATAGCACTGTCTGGGCAGACCGCCGCTGGCTGTGGGACCATGCCCCCCCCACTGATATTTTCTTACACATATATATGCTTTCATTGCCGAGATTTAAGTGTTATTATTACATTCATAGCACAGAGGTCTGCTGCGTGGTAAGGTATCGTATCTTTATTCTTTAATGTAGTCTCAATGGTTGTTGGACAAAAAGCCTCCTTTTGTGTATCATTGGGGTTAAGTTTCTATGGTAGTTAGGGTGAGTTTGGCAGAGATTTGGGGTTTGCTGTGATTTTGATGCAGTTCCAGTTGCATTTGAGCAGATCTTTTATAATATTAAGCATTTGGAAGAAGCTGGAGAAGAAGCTGCCTGGAGACCTCACAGCAGCCTTCCAATATATGAAGGGGGCCACAAGGATGCTGGAGAGGGACTCTTCCTCAAGGAATGTAGTGATAGGACAAGGGGTGGTGGGTTCAAACTGAAACAGGGGAAGTTCAGGTTAGATAAAAGGATGAAGTTCTTTACTGTGAGGGTGCTGAGGCACTGGCACAGGGTGCCCAAAGGGATGGTGAACGCTCCATCCCTGGCAGTGTTCAAGGCTAGGTTGGACATAGTCTTGGGTGACATGGTCTGTTGTGAGGCGTCCTGCCCATGGCAGGGGTGTTGGGCCTAGATGAGCTTTAAGGTCCCTTCCAACCCAAACCGCTCTGTCAGTCTCTGGGAGGGAGATGGATGGATTCCAGCTCTGGGACTCCCGTTCCTCATGGCACAGGCAGGGCTTTCAGCCAGCATCCCTGCCCATACCTCAGGACCCTGTGACAGGCATCTCCAGGGCATCACGCCCTGACAGCCGTCATGGTAGTAAATACAAACAACGTGTTACCCAAACATCACGCCAAGAGCAGCACTTCTCTGTGCTGGTACAGAGCTGCTCAGTCATGCCAGCGGGGTGACACTTTTGGCAGTTGCTTTCTTTTACCCCAGATATCACTGATGTGTTTGTTTTTTCTTCCCAGTAGATGTGATTTTCTTCATAAGCCGTTCACGTGTGAATTAAAAACAAATTAGAACTGCTGGGTCAGTTAAGTCTTTTAAAGGGAGGAAAAATAGACACGGAGCGAGCAGTTGGCAATAAACTTGTCCTTTTTGGCACCTGGAATAAAAACAGTAACATAACGGTACCTTTATATAGCACATAAAAATATAATTCAGGAGAAGAATTCAGAGGTCACAGCAAGTGGTTAGCTAAATAGCTCTAGGGAGTTAAAATAGTTTGCTTATACAAAGATAAGGTGATATTTTATGCAGAGAGCCTATGTGTGGTTCCAGAGCGTGATGGGTTTATGTGCAGTTAAAACAGCTTTGAAAATAACGTGCAGAAGAAGTGAAAGAAAACTCTTTTTGCAGATTGTAAAACGTACGCATTGGAACTTAGGGGGTGGCTGATTCTGCTCGGCTGAAGAACATCCTTCATCCTTTGCTGTAATTAGTGAGTTGTGGCCGTATTGTTTCCTACCAACAGCTTCCTTCATTTCTTTTGCCACACGTTGCTTCTGTTTGTTAGGCATCGTTATGCCTAAAAATCCCATCTTGGCCATGAAGAACTTGTGGTAGAACGTTTTGAAGGTGTCACGTCTGAAGGGACTCCCTTGTATTTACATTTGGCTGCCACGCTGACAGCTCCTCAGGGTCCCTTTGTAGCCAGCACGGTTTGGGTTGTGTCGCTGGGTCCTTGATGGCTTTGCAGTAGGACAGCGGGTGGGATTTACCCAAAGAAACTCTTCTTTGGTGTTAGGCCTCAGTGTTTGCTGAGTGCCGGTACAAGGATGTGTATGTCCATTGGAAGAAGTTTATGGTGTGTCTTCTGTTCTTCAATAGCCACTATTGAAAATGTGTTTACCTGACTCTGTATATAAAATATATGGATATTCAATTAAAATAACCTTTCCAATCAGTAGAAAGCAGTAATGCCGATACGTGTATATGAATTCTTCCCTGTGAGGGTGCTGAGGCGCTGGCACAGGGTGCCCAGAGAAGCTGTGGCTGCCCCATCCCTGGCAGTGCTCAAGGCCAGGTTGGACACAGGGGCTTGGAGCAAGCTGCTCCAGTGGAAGGGGTCCCTGTGCATGGCAGGGGTTGGAGCTGGAGGAGCTTTAAGGTCCCTTCCAACCCATTCTTTGGTTCTTGTAAATCTTTCTCAAAGTCAAAGAAAACACCCCCAAAGCCCTCCAAGAGGGATCTGAAGTTAATTTCTGTTCCTTCTGAAACTAAAGCAGTTTGTTCTCAGCCAAACTAAATCTGAAAGTGCTCTCAACTCTCAGGGGTGTTTTTGATTGAGGGGGGGGTTAGCTTTTTATAATGTCAACTGGTCCTAGACAGTAAACCTAATAATACCTTCTCATTTGAATTCAAAGTCTTGTATACAAATACACAACGAAGTAAAGTAATTAGATTCTGACAAATGATTTGCTCAAACACTTTATTCATTGAAAAATGTCAAGTCAACTACAAGTATTCATAAACCTCTGTCAAGTTTGGCAAATAATTTTGAGCAGGAAACTGTTCTTGGGTTTTTCTTTAAAATTGACTTGAGATTTACTTTATTATAAATTAGAAGAGTAGATCCTTCTGGCTGGTTGTGTCTGTTAGCATCAGAGATTTCATATTGGACTGGCACAAAGTGGTATGGAGAGGATGCAGTCTTGTTCTGGTACCTACCCCCTGCTTCTAGTGATGAAAATGAATCAGCATTCTGAGTGGCCATGACTACTTCTTGCAGATAAATGTTGCGTTTGCTCCAATAAATGTCATGAGTAATACTTATTTTTCTTCATATATATTTTAGACTATTTTATTCTTGGAATAACCTCTACATCAGATGCTTTTCACAACTTCTAAACACAAAACAAGAAGTGTTACAGACCATATTTCACTGAGCTTAGCCAAATGCCTCACACTGCTCCAATCCTTCCCAGTTACTTGAGACTTACCTGTGCCAAACCCATCTCCTGGGGCTGGTGCAGCTATCTGCATCCCTTCACTGATAGCTGATTGTGAACCAGATGAGAGGGCCAGGAGAGGTGGGGTCTGTAGGCTTGAGGCCACTGATGCTCTCAAGAGTGATGTCCCATGTTGTGCTGCCTGATGCCGTGGATCGGGACTGTAGCGTATGCCAAAGGCCTGCACATCCTCCAGCCCAGAGTGATAAATCTTATAGTATTGAAAATATTCCAGCGTGATTTCATTCACTCTGTGGGTTTCACGTCGAAATTGAAGTTGTTTGCAAATGCTTTCAAAAACCAGCACTCAAAACCAACAAGAAAAGCCCTACCCAAAAGTGGCGGCCATTGATGCTGCAGGAGGGCGTGCTTTGCAGTAGCAGACACAACAGCGATTTCTTATTTCAGCTTTAGCAGTGTAGATTTTGATTTAGAATTTTAATTTCTTTCATTGAGGAATTAAGCAATTGGTTAAATTCCATGAGAACATATTTAAGCATATGGAAAAGATGTAGATGATGACTGATGCTAAAAGGGTACATGCCCCATAACACACATAATAATGTGGCCGTCCAGGGCTTCATTCCTTAGGGCATGTGATTTACATTGGCCAACCTCAAATTTGATGTAACTTTTTATATATCCAAATTAATGCATTTGTTCTCCAGTCAGAGACAGACCCTACTAATTCCTGTTGCTGCATTGAGGGCTGTGAGCAGGGTTTGGCTGTGGCCTCCAGCTGCAGACAGATGTTGGTAAGGTTTTTTTCATGTGCCCTGTTTGTGGAATGCAGGCAAGGAAGGATCTACCTGGGGGAAACACTGCTTTGGGCTTTGGTCCAGATCCATCCCTCCAACACTGGAGTGGCCACTGAATATAAAATAAGCGGTCTCCCTTTGCTCTGTGGAAGGTACTTCTGCTTTGGTGGAACAGAAGTCTGGACAAAAGCTGCTTTTGCCACCTCCTTGCCCTAATTAAATCTGCCATGAAATAACTTAGAATTGGGGTCTTGTGAGACTTTGCCTTCTGTGTTCCTCCTTGGCTGCTTACCAAAGGGCAGGAGAGGCAGAAGCTCTTCCCTGTGAGGGTGCTGAGGCGCTGGCACAGGGTGCCCAGAGAAGCTGTGGCTGCCCCATCCCTGGCAGTGCTCAAGGCCAGGTTGGACACAGGGGCTTGGAGCAAGCTGCTCCAGTGGAAGGGGTCCCTGCCAGTGGCAGGGGTTGGAGCTGGAGGAGCTTTAAGGTCCCTTCCAACACAAACCAGGCTGGGATTCTATGATCCTTCCTCATGTGCCTGTGACATGGGGCATTGAAAGCTTCCCGTCACTTGTCATCTCATGTTGGGTACCAGGCTAACTCAGGATCTCAGCCAGAAGAGGCCTCTCAAGGCAGACACCCATCCTTGGCCTGAGCCTTTTCTCTGCTCCCTGCTTTGGCTCTTGTATAAATATCAGCCGCATTTCCACCAGGAGTTATTGCTGTTATATATTTTACAGACACTTTACTGTCATCTAAGTGGTTTATTTTATTCCCATAGCTAGGAGAAAACTACAAAAGGAATTTTGTAATCTGAATGTGATTGTGGGCAGAGAGTAATGTTTTGAAAAGGAGCTGAGAGTAAATTATATCACTGCTTTATTGTGTTTAAGGAGACTTTTCTATTGTGCTAGGAGTTAACATTCGTTCTCCAAGTTATTAACTGGATGTGGTTTTATTATGACTGTGTGTTTTGTCAATATATGACTTTTTTTGTTAGGCTTTGCGGTGCCAGTTAGGCTGCAACTTTGGCAGCGCTCACATTCCAATATGTAAACTCAGCTGGTGTTGAAAGTTTGTTTAGGTTTTACCTCCCTCTCACATACAGCAAATAAAGTGAACACTTTTTCCCCCTGCAGGTTATTTATAGAGGGGCTTTCCTTCGGGCACGCTGCTGTTCCACTGGGTTGTTTTGACAGATCGTATTTGGAGAATCAGACTCCAAATATTTGTAAAGCCTTACGAGATGGCGCTCGGTGGAGGTGGAAGTTGTGATGCTGGGGTGACCTTTCAAGCTGCCACTGTAAGTGGGTTTTCTGGCACGAGGTTTGGTGTGAATGACAGAGCCTTCGCTGCCTCCCCGGTTATGCCGGGCTTCACCTCTGCTCGGTGGCCACCAAAACCTTCAGGAATGATGGAAGCAGCTTGTGCTGGTAGCCCAGAGCCCCCCGTGTGCTGGGTGCACCCCCAGAGCCTGAGCAGCGGCCCAGGGAGGGGATCCTGCCCCTCTTTTGCGTGAAGGGGATCCCCCCCTGCAGCCCTGATCCAGCTCTGGGGCAGCAGCACAAGAGGGACGTGGAGCTGCTGGAGCGAGGCCAGAGGAGGCCATGGGGATGCTGCGAGGGCTGGAGCAGCTCTGCTCTGGAGCCAGGCTGAGAGAGCTGGGCTGGGGCAGCCTTGAGAAGAAGAAGGCTCCTGAAGGGGAGACCTGAGAGCAGCTCCAGTGCCTAAAGGGGCTGCAGGAAACCTGGAGAGGGGCTTGGGACAAAGGCCTGTAGGGACAGGCCAAGGGGAATGGCTTGAACCTGCCCGAGGGGAGACTGAGCTGAGCTCTTAGGCAGAAGCTCTTCCCTGTGAGGGTGCTGAGGCGCTGGCACAGGGTGCCCAGAGAAGCTGTGGCTGCCCCATCCCTGGCAGTGCTCAAGGCCAGGTTGGACACAGGGGCTTGGAGCAAGCTGCTCCAGTGGAAGGGGTCCCTGCCTGTGGCAGGGGTTGGAGCTGGAGGAGCTTCAAGGTCCCTTCCAACACAAAACCTTCTATGATTTTATGAGCATGATTCAGAAGAGAAAAGATCCTTTAGAGCCCGAAAAAAACAACAGTGATTGTGAGCAGATTGCTGCAGTTGTGGTAATGCAAATTAAGATGTTCATGGTGCGGAAAGGGCTGGCTGGCGTTGAGTCAGGTCTCACCAAAGACAGTAGAGGAAGGGTGATGATGGGGTACCTGTCTGCAGCCAGCAAGTGCAGCCTTGGAGGGAAAACCATCGGCTTCAGCACAAGCTCCTCCTCTGAAATGCTTTAAATAGATTGCAGCCCTTTTAGGACAAGCGAGTGTTCCAACGCTATTAAAATTATGAATCAAATTAGTTAGTTTCATATTTTTAGCATATGCACCTATTATTAGTCTACTACCCGTTCTGCCTGTTGTTCCTGAAGATGTTCTCAGCCTTTTAGGAATATTGTTCCCTAGTCTTTTTCCCCAGAGAAGGCAAGAGCTGCTGCATAAAAATTGATCCCACTGAAGATGTGCTTGTGTTTCTGGTTACCTCTTAAGATCTTTGGTAGTCTGTAGACATGAAAACGTCTACATATCACATGCAGAAAAATCACTGAGCTCCTATAGATAGACTCTTTATAGGTCATGCCTCTGGAGGCAGCATCCTTGGAAAGCTCAGGAAAACATTCAGGACATTAATTCTTTTCACCTTTGTAAACCCATTTTGGTAGATGATGAAGTGCATCCATGACCCAGCTTTGCAGTAGTGGCTTTTGTGCCACATCTCTCACTCGTGCTCAGTGTTCCTTTGATTGGTTCAGGAGCTGACAAGTCAGACAAGGAAGCAGTTTTAGGAGTATTTGCCAACTGTATCCATTTGGATTCATTCAAAACTGGACTCGTGCAATATATACTAGAAATACTGCCCTGGAAATATACTCTTGAAACTCTCAGAGGAAAAGAAATCAGTGCATTTCCTTTCGGTGACAAAGGACTTAGTTCCAAACAAATTAGCCATAACTAATAAAGTCATATCACAAGCCTTACAGTTTTATCGTTTCCCACAGCATCATTCCAGTATGCAGGCAGAGTGAGGACAAGAAAAAGACATTTTTAGTGTTTTTGGCTGAGGAGCAGGTTCAGGGCCCTGTGTTGCCAATGCAGAGAGTGCTAAAAGTGCAACAGAGTGGGAGCCTTGTCCTCAATCCAGATAGTAAAGTGGCAGCAGGATGGGTGGATCTTCAAGTAACGTAAATAAGGAATGTAGCCCAGAGATGATAAATCTTATACAACCCTTATACAGTGGTTTGGGTTGAAGGACCTTAACGCTCATCCATTTCCAGCCCCTGCCACGGGCAGGGACCCCTTCCACTGGAGCAGCTTGCTCCAAGCCCCTGTGTCCAACCTGGCCTTGAGCACTGCCAGGGATGGGGCAGCCACAGCTTCTCTGTTGTGGTGCCTCCCCACCCTCAATTTGTCCAGAGACCCCATTATCAGAAGCTTCATGAAAAGAGAATAATTCCACACTGCTGTTTGAGGTAACTCTGGCAGCCACTTCTGTTTATTACTTTTGTTCCTGCCAATTCAAAGACTTCAAGTAGGAAGTAGCACTAAGCATGAACAGCACTGAAGAAAGGTCAGAAGTATTTAATAAATACAGACAGTGAATAAAAGCTTGTACTTGCTTTAAGGCAGATACAGTTTTTTACTTACAATTTCTCCTCTCTTACGTAGGAGGAGATAGCTTCACAGTAACCTGGCTTCACTCACAGCGATGTGGGAACTAAGAGTGGTTTTTCACCATTCTGCGTTTCCCAAGCGCAGATTCATTCTGTTCATGCTTCTTTCCCAAGAAGCAACATCCAGCGTTGCTGCAACTTCAGGAATCCTAGCAAATGATTCCAGAAGTCTGGAGTTTGTAAAGAAGCCTCACAGTGGTGTAGAGGAGATCTCATTCTCAAGTTGCTTCCAGCTTAAAGTATTTTGTCTCTATTCCCTTTCTTTGTTTTATCCCGTTGCTTCCACAGTGTTGGTTGCTCTCCGTTCATCATGGTGATCACAGTCTTCAAACAACTTGCTTTACGTGGTTATACCGTATCTCCTTGCTTTATAGGACATAACTTACTTTAATACTTCTTCCAGCCCAAAACTCTCTGAAATACTGTTTTAATTGCAGTTTTAATTATGGCTTCAGTAATTCATCTTTGCTGTTTTGAGGCAAAGTGAAAGCCAAGATTTTGGAAGTGTCTCATCGGAGGTGGCCTCGTGTTCAGTGATTGCTGCTGGGTTATTCCTTTAGCCCTTTACGTACTTATTTAACACTGTGCTCATATAGATTATATTTGCTTAGATTTCTGAGGATGTTTTGAGAAAATGTTAATAACAGGGTTTGCTGAAGTGTGGGTGTGTTGATGTCTTATCCATGAGGGCACTGCTTGCCTTTATCATTGCGATCTCAATTCTGTGATAGTCATTTTTATCATGTCCCTGTCCTACCTAATTGTTGATAAGTACAAAGCACACAAATCACTGAACACTGAGGGTTGGAGGCACTCTCTGCACTACTTTCTGTGTATATAATTGATTTTTCCATTCCTAGTGGATCAAGACTCTCCTATCTCGCTGCTGCGGACTATTTGTCTTAATTCATCAACGTGATTTTGGTTTCCGATTCTTTCACATAAGCTGCTTGGGCCATATCCCAGCTTGGTGTGTGCTGGATTTATAAGTCCACTCTCTAATCAACTCGGGCTTAACCAAACGTTCCAGACTCCAGAGGTATTATGCCATCACAGTCTGACAACTGGTGTTTGGAGTGTCCAGTGTAACACCTCCCTGGCAGTTCAAACACAGAGATTGGGACTTCCAGTTTATGTTACTGCAGCGTAGCTTTTCACACAGAGGTTTCCGTGTCCCTTCTCACTATGCAGTAAATACTTCTGCTTCCTTCTGTCTAAAGTTTTCTTGGCATCCACCTTATACTCTGTTAACGTAGACTTATTTCCCTTGCTTTTTATGAGGATGTCATCAGCCAAGGTATATAAAAATTGTGATAAAGTCAGTATATATTTCCCCTATTGCTGCCCCTCTTATCCATGAGGCCAATTATCTTGTCAAAGGAAAAGATGAGATTTGTTTGGTGGTTTATAACCTTCTGAACCTGAGATGCTTATAAATATTTCAATAATTTGTTCCATTATCTCTCTCAATATCAAAGTTTGACTAGTCTATAATTTCTTCCTGTCTCCTTTTTCCCCCGTCTCTGCAGATCCTCTGGGATCTCGTCTGTGCTCCGTGAGCTGTCAGAGATGGTCACTAACTCTTCACTGCCTTATCCTATTGCAATGAACTGTTACACCATCAATTAGGAGCTGGAGACTGGGCTCAGTCTGAAGTACTGGGGCATCAATAAGGTTTATATATGATAATTATGTTTGCTGTTTGGGAAGGTTTAACAGTTACGATCAGTACCGATTGATGGATTATTTCATGGAATATGATGGTTGAGGGAGTTCAGTGTTCAAATGTATGTGTGCATATACATAAAAACAATCTTTTAATCTTAATTCAGGGAGTTGGCTCACTCTGTCAGTGACACAGGTATATTAATACAGGTTTTAAAGCACATTGCATAATAAAATGCAGAATGTGCTGCATCAAGTTAATTTCATGCACCTTTACCTCGGACTGATTGGTATAAATGAAATGTAATCTTAGCAATTTTGTGCAGCCAACATGTAATGCAGAATCCTGTGGTTTCACTGGTAGAATTGTTCTTATTTTTACTGCTGTAAGTTTGATGTGTACTGTGACAGTCTTGGTTGTCTACAATACCCGTTGAGGCTGGAAAAGACAGAGGTGTGGTAGTTAAAGTTGGGGTGATCACGTCATTCTGTCCTTTATGCAGTTGTTGATCCTCTTGGGTAATTGGCATCGGTGACTTCAAAACCTTATGGATATTTGCCCTTAGAAGCAGATTTGAGTGTGTTCAGTCTGGTCTGTAATGGTGCCATGGACACGGGCAATGCAATGGAGCTGTTGTCCTCTGGGCAGCTCATGTGAGCAGCTCACCAATGCTGGCTTCTGGGAGTTGATTTTGGAGACATCTCAACAGTGATGTAGGTGATGCCTTATCGCAAGTAGATCATGCTGATGCAGTCTGGTTGCCTGCAGAGCCTGGAATGAAACAAGGTGCCAGAACAAGGAAAGGTTTATATTTAGTAGCCTGTCCAGTGTGCTATTCGTGCCAATCATTATTTAGACTCTGCCACAAATAAAGCTCATAGATAGTTTAGTGAACGTTTGACAGTATTATTCTTTACAGTTTCTTCTCCTGTTGTGCAGCAAAACTTGTGTCTGGCCTTGCTGCCAGAACACAAACCATGCTCTTAACGCAATTAGTACCTGAGCAAGAGCATGTTCTTACTGCAGACAAAGGCGTTGTGGTGGCATTGATGTGCATTGTTCTTGGGAAGTAAAGACTCCTAAAAATCAGTGGTGCAAGCACCATGTTTGTATTAATGAGAATTTGATACTTGCTAAAACATTATGAATATTAACTACTTTTAGTAACAAGCTTTATTATGCAGCAGCATGGTTTTTCATATGGAAGAGATATCTCAGAACGTGAAATTAATAGGTACAAAGGTTTCTTGTACAGTTCAGAAACTTTCATAGAACCCCAGCTTGGTTTTGTGTTGGAAGGGAGCTTAAAGCTCCTCCAGCTCCAACCCCTGCCACGGGCAGGGACCCCTTCCACTGGAGCAGCTTGCTCCAGGCCCCTGTGTCCAACCTGGCCTTGAGCACTGCCAGGGATGGGGCAGCCACAGCTTCTCTGGGCACCCTGTGCCAGCGCCTCAGCACCCTCACAGGGAAGAGCTTCTGCCTAAGAGCTCAGCTCAGTCTCCCCTCGGGCAGGTTCAAGCCATTCCCCTTGGCCTGGCCCTGCAGGCCCTTGTCCCAAGCCCCTCTCCAGGTTCCCTGCAGCCCCTTTAGGCACTGGAGCTGCTCTCAGGTCTCCCCTTCAGGAGCCTTCTCTTGGCCAGGCTGCCCCAGCCCAGCTCTCTCAGCCTGGCTCCAGAGCAGAGCTGCTCCAGCCCTCTCATCATGGTGTGGTACAGCAACAATTTGGAGGAACTTAAGAGAAAGAAGCTGAGTTTCTTGTTCTGTAGGTGTTTTAACTATTCAAAACCATGTTTATCAGAGAACTGTGGTCTCAGTTCTGTGTCCTCGCAGGATTTGGAAGAAGGGGGAGCTGGGGCTCCTAAACACCCTGTGTAGAAAAGGGTTTTCCATACTTCACAAAAAGCCTCCCTTTAAAACACTTGTTTTGCTCAGGTCTGTGCGTGCTCTTGCAGCAACAAATCCACAGCCACATCTTCTGCCCTCAGTTTGGCTTGGGGGGGGGGTGGTTCTGATTTATTAATCTCCATGCAGGGCTGAAGCAGGGAGAGACGCAAACGTGCCTTGGGATCATCTTGGCTGCAGCAGCAGAGTGGGAGCTGCTGGTGGTGACGTGGAGGCTCCTCCATGGTTCTGCATTACGAAGCGAAATAGGAGAGAGCGTTGTTTTTCCCCACAGATCTTTAAAAATGAGTGACTCCTTTAATTTTGCATTGTCAAGAAAAGGCAGAGAAATGAAGTAATATTTGTACTTCAGTGATTTAAAACAATTTAATCTGTGGATAAACTCAAGTGCGGCTTCACTCTACCGCAGCTGGAATAAAACATGATGAAATATTAAAATCCTCCATACACGCACCACTAAGATTTGCTAGTCATTAGGACTGAAATATTGGCACCCTGTTAATTACTGCACTGCAAATGTTGGAGGGAGAAAACATGTTTTTTTCCCAAATGAAGTCCAGCAAATTAAAACCTGAACTTGAAGTGATAACTTGGAATACGATTTATTTTGCAGTAGACATACAGAGTAACCCCACAGAGATTGTCAACAGTCAAACAAGAGCGGTGATGAAATGAAGGAACCTCACTAGCTGACTGCTTTATCTTATTTGCTCTAATGAATGACAAGTAAACTGCTTGTTTTCCATGGGACTTAACGTTTTGTCTTAAAAGGGATTGGACAGCAGAGGAGATGCATGGGGTGAGAGCAGTGGAACAGCAAGGTGGCCAGTGGTGACTGTGGCAGCCTTATTATTTCAGGGCTGTCAGTTAATAATGCAGTGGCAGGAGTCAGAAAACCTGAGTGTCCCTGCCCCTCTGCTGCACTCTGGGGAGACCCCCCCTGCAGCCCTGATCCAGCTCTGGGGCAGCAGCACAAGAGGGACGTGGAGCTGCTGGAGCGAGGCCAGAGGAGGCCATGGAGATGCTGCGAGGGCTGGAGCAGCTCTGCTCTGGAGCCAGGCTGGGAGAGCTGGGCTGGGGCAGCCTGGAGAAGAGAAGGCTCCTGAAGGGGAGACCTGAGAGCAGCTCCAGTGCCTAAAGGGGCTGCAGGGAACCTGGAGAGGGGCTTGGGACAAGGGCCTGTAGGGACAGGCCAAGGGGAATGGCTTGGATGGGGCTTGGAGCAAGCTGCTGTAGTAGAAGGTGGTCCCTGCCCATGGCAAGGGATTGGAACTGGATGAGCGTTAAGGTCC